>NW_022265801.1:67242-117242 GCF_002021735.2 Oncorhynchus kisutch | reverse complement strand
GGAGACCACCAGTTAGAAGTGACTGACCTCCAGCCCAGTCCTGGAGACCACCAGTTAGAAGTGACTGACCTCCAGCCCAGTCCTGGAGACCACCAGTTAGCAGTGACTGACCTCCAGCCCAGTCCTGGAGACCACCAGTTAGAAGTGACTGACCTCCAGCCCAGTCCTGGAGACCACCAGTTAGAAGTGACTGACCTCCAGCCCAGTCCTGGAGACCACCAGTTAGAAGTGTTTGACCTCCAGCCCAGTCCTGGAGACCACCAGTTAGAAGTGACTGACCTCCAGCCCAGTCCTGGAGACCACCAGTTAGAAGTGTTTGACCTCCAGCCCAGTCCTGGAGACCACCAGTTAGAAGTGTTTGACCTCCAGCCCAGTCCTGGAGACCACCAGTTAGAAGTGACTGACCTCCAGCCCAGTCCTGGAGACCACCAGTTAGAAGTGACTGACCTCCAGCCCAGTCCTGGAGACCACCAGTTAGAAGTGACTGACCTCCAGCCCAGTCCTGGAGACCACCAGTTAGCAGTGACTGACCTCCAGCCCAGTCCTGGAGACCACCAGTTGGAAGTGACTGACCTCCAGCCCAGTCCTGGAGACCACCAGTTAGAAGTGACTGACCTCCAGCCCAGTCCTGGAGACCACCAGTTAGAAGTGACTGACCTCTAGCCCAGTCCTGGAGACCACCAGTTGGTTTTTAATGATATGGTAGTTGACCTGGAGTAGCCTGCTTCACAGGCCCTGTATTGTGGTGTACAGTCTGTCAACAGTCAGTCAACATCAAACTGACTGTTTTATAAAACAACATTCAGATGATTCACAATTCAACAGTCAGAAAAACAACTCCAACCCCTTTTTATCATGTTTCTATAACAACAGAAACATGCAAATGAGAAAAATAGCAACAGAAACATGCAAATGAGAAAAATAGCAACAGAAACATGCAAATGCAAGTCTAAGCCAATGAGTAGAGTTAGAGAGACATATTATTACCATTGTTGTTGTTCCTTAAACACCCAACAAGTGTTTAACCAGATCAGATGATGACTGATCCTAGACCTACTAAACAAAGAGGTTATTATATTACATTAAGGCTGGCTGGTTGGTTGGTCGGTTGTGCTGTGCTGTGGGTCAGTGTTGGGCTGTGTGTCTGTGCTGTGGGTCAGTGTTGGTCTGTGTGTCTGTGCTGTGGGTCAGTGTTTGGCTGTGTGTCTGTGCTGTGGGTCAGTGTTGGGCTGTGTGTCTGTGCTGTGGGTCAGTGTTGGGCTGTGTGTCTGTGCTGTGGGTCAGTGTTTGGCTGTGTGTCTGTGCTGTGGGTCAGTGTTGGGCTGTGTGTCTGTGCTGTGGGTCAGTGTTGGGCTGTGGGTCAGTGTTGGGCTGTGTGTCTGTGCTGTGGGTCAGTGTTGGGCTGTGTGTCTGTGCTGTGGGTCAGTGTCTGGCTGTGTGTCTGTGCTGTGGGTCAGTGTCTGGCTGTGTGTCTGTGCTGTGGGTCAGTGTCTGGCTGTGTGTCTGTGCTGTGGGTCATGTTTGGCTGTGTGTCTGTGCTGTGTGTCTGTGCTGTGGGTCAGTGTCTGGCTGTGTGTCTGTGCTGTGGGTCATGTTTGGCTGTGTGTCTGTGCTGTGGGTCTGTGCTGTGGGTCAGTGTCTGTGCTGTGTGTCTGTGCTGTGGGTCAGTGTCTGGCTGTGTGTCTGTGCTGTGGGTCAGTGTCTGGCTGTGTGTCTGTGCTGTGGTAGCTAACTCAACCCCCCACTGTAAATCTGGGGATTTGTTCTCTAATCCAACAGTCAAATCCCTCATGCTAATGGCTGCGTTGATCAGGATGCTATAAAGCCTCAATGAGCTGCTATCTGCCATTCCCCCCTCTGTCTCAGTAATATAACATCCTACTGACTATCTGCCATTTCCCCCTAGCCCCTGTCTCAGTATTATGACATCATACTGACTATCTGCCATTCCCCCCCCTGTCTCAGTAATATGACATCCTACAGACTATCTGCCATTCCCCCCCTAGCCCCTGTCTCAGTAATATAACATCCTACTGACTATCTGCCATTCCCCCCCTCTGTCTCAGTAATATGACATCCTACTGACTATCTGCCATTCCCCCCCTAGCCCCTGTCTCAGTAATATGACATCCTACTGACTATCTGCCAATCCCCCCTAGCCCCTGTCTCAGTAATATGACATCCTACTGACTATCTGCCATTCCCCCCCTCTGTCTCAGTAATATGACATCCTACTGACTATCTGCCATTACCCCCCTAGCCCCTGTCTCAGTAATATGACATCCTACTGACTATCTGCCATTCCCCCCTAGCCCCTGTCTCAGTAATATGACATCCTACTGACTATCTGCCATTTCCCCCTAGCCCGTCTCAGTAATATGACATCCTACTGACTATCTGCCATTCCCCCCCGTCTCAGTAATATGACATCCTACTGACTATCTGCCATTCCCCCCTAGCCCCTGTCTCAGTAATATGACATCCTACTGACTATCTGCCATTCCCCCCCCCCTGTCTCAGTAATATGACATCCTACTGACTATCTGCCATTCCCCCCTAGCCCCTGTCTCAGTAATATGACATTCTTCAGACCAGATAGCGTGTGTGTGTGTGTGTGTGTGGTTGTTCTCCACCCCTCCCCCTCTCTCTCTGCATCACCAACGGCTTGCTGGGCTGCCTGGTAGAGAGAGAGAGAGACTTCCTGAAACTCTATCAACCCCTCCCCCCACTGTGATGTAACCGCTGACTGCTTCCTGTGGGTGTGTTCTGTGCTCGGCAGCTTGTCCGGTTGAGCCTAGCGAGGCAGTGGGAGGGGAGAGTGCCGCTGCTGCTCCTGCCGAGAGGGGAGACATGGGAAATGCTCAGAAGAAGCCCCACGGCAGAGGAGGGGAAGGGGGCCCCAGCCCTCATACAGACCACAATTCACACGGAAGCCACTGGAAAAACCGGGGAGGAATTGCAGAGAAGTACAAGGTGAACCAACAGGATTCGACGTCGGACAAGGGTCTGTGGAACGGAGCTCAGGGCTCTGGCAGGAGGGACTCTAAGGGAGCCAGGCCGGTCGGGGGAGACGGAAGCAACCTCGACGCCCCGTGTGGGGCCCTGCCCCCGCCGCTGGCCCGGCTCAAGAACGAGGGAAACCTGTTCTTTAAGAATGGACAGTTTGCTGATGCGCTGGACAAATATTCACAGGCCATCACGGGCTTCACAGACTCAGGTAGGTTTTCAGTATTGTGGTGTTGTGTCTTGCGTGACAGAGCTTTTACTCATAACTCTCGTTCATCTAGAGTTGAGATTTATAATAACTTAGTGTGACAGGCTATTCAAATGACATGTTAGTTTTGTGTTCCGGCATTTTCCACGGACATTCTCCCCAAAACAACCGTGTGTAGGTAATCTAGCAACTAATGCCACTGCTTTCGTGTTTCCATAAGGTTAAATCAGTGTGTTGTTCTGCCGCTATTGACAGCTGGTGCTTTCTGTGATTGGCCACAGCAAACCAAAGGTCAGCACATACCGCAGTAATAAAACTAACCTCTGTAGCAGCAATGTTATTCTCTTCACTGAATCACATGACAGTGTAACGTGTCATTACAGCAGCATTTAGCCAGTCGGTGGGATGTGATGTCATTACAGCAGCATTTAGCCAGTCGGTGGGATGTGATGTCATTACAGCAGCATTTAGCCAGTCAGTCTGATGTGATGTCATTACAGCAGCATTTAGCCAGTCAGTGGGATGTGATGTCATTACAGCAGCATTTAGCCAGTCGGTGGGATGTGATGTCATTACAGCAGCATTTAGCCAGTCGGTGGGATGTGATGTCATTACAGCAGCATTTAGCCAGTCGGTGGGATGTGATGTCATTACAGCAGCATTTAGCCAGTCGATGGGATGTGATGTCATTACAGCAGCATTTAGCCAGTTGGTGGGATGTGATTTCATAACATGTCATTACAGCAGCATTTAGCCAGTCGGTGGGATGTGATGTCATTACAGCAGCATTTAGCCAGTCGGTGGGATGTGATGTCATTACAGCAGCATTTAGCCAGTCGGTGGGATGTGATGTCATTACAGCAGCATTTAGCCAGTCGGTGGGATGTGATGTCATTACAGCAGCATTTAGCCAGTCGGTGGGATGTGATGTCATTACAGCAGCATTTAGCCAGTCAGTGTGATGTGATGTCATTACAGCAGCATTTAGCCAGTCAGTGGGATGTGATGTCATTACAGCAGCATTTAGCCAGTCGATGGGATGTGATGTCATTACAGCAGCATTTAGCCAGTTGGTGGGATGTGATTTCATAACATGTCATTACAGCAGCATTTAGCCAGTCGGTGGGATGTGATGTCATTACAGCAGCATTTAGCCAGTCGGTGGGATGTGATGTCATTACAGCAGCATTTAGCCAGTCGGTGGGATGTGATGTCATTACAGCAGCATTTAGCCAGTCGGTGTGATGTGATTTCATTACAGCAGCATTTAGCCAGTCGGTGGGATGTGATGCCATAACATGTCATTACAGCAGCATTTAGCCAGTCAGTGGGATGTGATGTCATAACATGTCATTACAGCAGCATTTAGCCAGTCAGTGGGATGTGATGTCATTACAGCAGCATTTAGCCAGTCAGTGGGATGTGATGTCATAACATGTCATTACAGCAGCATTTAGCCAGTCAGTGGGATGTGATGTCATTACAGCAGCATTTAGCCAGTCAGTGGGATGTGATGTCATTACAGCAGCATTTAGCCAGTCGGTGGGATGTGATGTCATTACAGCAGCATTTAGCCAGTCGGTGGGATGTGATGTCATTACAGCAGCATTTAGCCAGTCGGTGTGATGTGATTTCATTACAGCAGCATTTAGCCAGTCGGTGGGATATGATGCCATAACATGTCATTACAGCAGCATTTAGCCAGTCAGTGGGATGTGATGTCATTACAGCAGCATTTAGCCAGTCAGTGGGATGTGATGTCATAACATGTCATTACAGCAGCATTTAGCCAGTCAGTGGGATGTGATGTCATTACAGCAGCATTTAGCCAGTCAGTGGGATGTGATGTCATAACATGTCATTACAGCAGCATTTAGCCAGTCAGTGGGATGTGATGTCATTACAGCAGCATTTAGCCAGTCGATGGGATGTGATGTCATTACAGCAGCATTTAGCCAGTCAGTGGGATGTGATGTCATTACAGCAGCATTTAGCCAGTCGATGGGATGTGATGTCATTACAGCAGCATTTAGCCAGTCGGTGGGATGTGATGTCATTACAGCAGCATTTAGCCAGTCAGTGGGATGTGATGTCATTACAGCAGCATTTAGCCAGTCGATGGGATGTGATGTCATTACAGCAGCATTTAGCCAGTCGATGGGATGTGATTTCAGTTCAGATGTACACTCCCGTTCAAAAGTTTGGGGTCACTTAGAAATGTCTTTGTTTTTTAAAGAAAAGCCAGACAGACGCCTCACAAGTCCTCAACTGGCAGCTTCATTAAATAGTACCCGCAAAACACCAGTCTCAATGTCAACAGCGAAGAGGCGACTCCAAGATGCTGGCCTTCAGCTACAATAGTCATTTACAACATTAACAATGTCTACACTGTATTTCTGATCAATTTGATGATATTTTAATGGACAAAAAAAGTGTTTCTTTAAAAAACAAACAAGCGACCCCAAACTTTTGAACGGCAGTGTATCCTGATTCATCACAACATCCAGGTGTAGAGTAGCAGAGTGACTCATCACACTAGTGGTTGGTTGGTTACTGGCAGTGTATCCTGATTCATCACAACATCCAGGTGTAGAGTAGCAGAGTGACTCATCACACTAGTGGTTGGTTGGTTACTGGCAGTGTATCCTGATTCATCACAACATCCAGGTGTAGAGTAGCAGAGTGACTCATCACACTAGTGGTTGGTTGGTTACTGGCAGTGTATCCTGATTCATCACAACATCCAGGTGTAGAGTAGCAGAGTGACTCATCACACTAGTGGTTGGTTGGTTACTGGCAGTGTATCCTGATTCATCACAACATCCAGGTGTAGAGTAGCAGAGTGACTCATCACACTAGTGGTTGGTTGGTTACTGGCAGTGTATCCTGATTCATCACAACATCCAGGTGTAGAGTAGCAGAGTGACTCATCACACTAGTGGTTGGTTGGTTACTGGCAGTGTATCCTGATTCATCACAACATCCAGGTGTAGAGTAGCAGAGTGACTCATCACACTAGTGGTTGGTTGGTTACTGGCAGTGTATCCTGATTCATCACAACATCCAGGTGTAGAGTAGCAGAGTGACTCATCACACTAGTGGTTGGTTGGTTACTGGCAGTGTATCCTGATTCATCACAACATCCAGGTGTAGAGTAGCAGAGTGACTCATCACACTAGTGGTTGGTTGGTTACTGGCAGTGTATCCTGATTCATCACAACATCCAGGTGTAGAGTAGCAGAGTGACTCATCACACTAGTGGTTGGTTGGTTACTGGCAGTGTATCCTGATTCATCACAACATCCAGGTGTAGAGTAGCAGAGTGACTCATCACACTAGTGGTTGGTTGGTTACTGGCAGTGTATCCTGATTCATCACTACATCCAGGTGTAGAGTAGCAGAGTGACTCATCACACTAGTGGTTGGTTGGTTATTGGCAGTGTGGTGAGTCTGTTTTAGCTGTCTGGAGTTCAGCCATACCCTTGCCAGGCAGGGAGGCAGACAGACTCAGTTCCTCTCAGGTCACGTGACTTCTGACCGCTTACTGTGAAATTGAACCAGGTGCTGGGTGGCGGCGACTGGCTGACTGACGGACTGACTGACTGATGGACTGGCTGACTGACTGACTGACTGCAGTAGTAAATCTCCTCTGACTGACTGACTGACTGCAGTAGTAAATCTCCTCTGGCTGACTGACTGTCTGACTGACTGACTGCAGTAGTAAATCTCCTCTGGCTGACTGACTGACTGACTGACTGCAGTAGTAAATCTCCTCTGGCTGACTGACTGGCTGACTGACTGACTGACTGCAGTAGTAAATCTCCTCTGGCTGGCTGACTGACTGACTGACTGACTGCAGTAGTAAATCTCCTCTGACTGACTAAAGAAACTGCTGTGAGAACCGTCCACTTTATCTCTCCTCTCCTTTTCATCCCCAGTACTCTCTCCTCTCTCCTCTCTCCTCCTTCCCATTATCTCTCCTCTCTCCTCCTTCCCATTATTCTCTCCTCCTTCCCATTATCTCTCCTCTCTCCTCCTTCCCATTACTCTCTCCTCTCCTCTCCATCAGTCTCTCCTCTCTCCTCCTTCCCATTACTCTCTCCTCTCCATCAGTCTCTCCTCTCTCCTCCTTCCCATTACTCTCTCCTCTCCTCTCCATCAGTCTCTCCTCTCTCCTCCTTCCCATTACTCTCTCCTCTCCTCTCCATCAGTCTCTCCTCTCTCCTCCTTCCCATTACTCTCTCCTCTCCATCAGTCTCTCCTCTCTCCTCCTTCCCATTACTCTCTCCTCTCTCCTCCTTCCCATTACTCTCTCCTCTCCTTTTCATCACTCTCTCCTCTCTTCTCCTTCCCAGTACTCTCTCCTCTCCATCAGTCTCTCCTTCCCATCACTCAATCACATGTATTTATAAAGCCCTTCTTACATCAGCCGATGTCACAAAGTGCTGTACAGAAACCCAGCCTAAAACCCCAAACAGCAAGCAATGCAGGTGTAGAAGCACGGTGGCTAGGAAAAACTCCCTAGAAAGGCCAAAACCTAGGAAGAAACCTAGAGAGGAACCAGGCTTTGACACCTCAGGAGTAAATGTCAGTTGGCTTTTCATAGCCGATCATTCAGAGTTAGAGACAGCAGGTACGGTAGAGAGAGAGAGAGTTGAAAACAGCAGGTCTGGGACAGGTAGCACGTCCGGTGAACAGGTCAGGGTTCCATAGCCGCAGGCAGAACAGTTGAAACTGGAGCAGCAGCACGGCCAGGTGGACTGGGGACAGCAAGGAGTCATCAGGCCAGGTAGTCCTGAGGCATGGTCCCAGGGCTCAGGTCCTCCGAGAGAGAGAGAGAAAGAGAGAATTAGAGAGAGCACACTTAAATTCACACAGGACACTGGATAAGACAGGAGAATTACTCCAGATATAACAGACTGACCCTAGCCCCCCGACACATAAACTACTGCAGCATAAATACTGGAGGCTGAGGCAGGAGGGGTCAGGAGACACTGTGGCCCGATCCGATGAAACAGGCAGGATATAACCCCACCCACTTTGCCAAAGCACAGCCCCCACACCACTAGAGGGATATCTTCAACCACCAACTTACCATCCTGAGACAAGGCCGAGTATAGCCCACGAAGATCTCCGCCATGGCACAACCTAAGGGGGGGGGGGGGGTGCCAACCCAGACAGGAAGATCACGTCACTGACTCAACCCACTCAGGTGACGCACCCCCTCCAGGGACGGCATGGAAGAGCACCAGTAAGCCAGTGACTCAGCCCCTGTAATAGGGTTAGAGGCAGAGAATCCCAGTGGAAAGAGGGGAACCGGCCAGGCAGAGACAGCAAGGGCGGTTCGTTGCTCCAGAGCCTTTCCGTTCACCTTCACACTCCTGGGCCAGACTACACTCAATCATATGACCCACTGAAAAGATGAGTCTTCAGTAAAGACTTAAAGGTTGAGACCGAGTCTGCGTCTCTCACATGGGTAGGCAGACCATTCCATAAAAATTGAGCTCTATAGGAGCTTAGAAATTCTAGGGACAATTAGGAGGCTTGCGTCTTGTGACCGTAGCGTACATGTAGGTATGTACGGCAGGACCAAATCAGAGAGATAGGTAGGAGCAGTAAAACCTTGAAATCAGCCCTTGCCTTAACAGGAAGCCAGTGTAGAGAGGCTAGCACTGGAGTAATATGATCACATTATTTACTCTCTCCTCTCCTTCCCATCAATCTCTCCTCTTCTCTCTCCTCATCACTCTCTCCTCTCCTCATCACTCTCTCTTCATCACTCTCTCTTCATCACTCTCTCCTCTCCTCATCACTCTCTCTTCATCACTCTCTCCTCTCCTCATCACATTCTCCTCTCTCCTCATCACTCTCTCTTCATCACTCTCTCTTCATCACTCTCTCCTCATCACTCTCTCTTCATCACTCTCTCCTCATCACTCTTTCCTCTCCTCATCACTCTCTCCTCTCCTCATCACTCTCTCTTCATCACTCTCTCCTCTCCTCATTACACTCCTCTCCTCATCACTCTCTTCATCACTCTCTCCTCATCACTCTCCTCATCACATTCTCCTCTCTCCTCATCACATTCTCCTCTCCTCATCACATTCTACTCTCTCATCACTCTCTCCTCATCACATTCTCCTCTCCTCGCCACTCTCCTCATCACAATCTCCTCTTCTCACCACTCTCTCCTCTCCTCATCACATTCTCCTCTCTCCTCATCACTCTCTCTTCATCATTCTCTCCTCATCACTCTCTCCTCATCACATTCTCCTCATCACTCTCTCTTCATCATTCTATCCTCTCCTCATCACTCTCTCCTCTCCTCATCCCTCTCTCCTCATCACATTCTCCTCTCTCCTCATCATTCTCTCCTCTCCTCATCACATTCTCCTCTCCTCACCACTCTCTCATCACATTCTCCTCTCTCCTCATCACTCTCTCTTCATCATTCTCTCCTCTCCTCATCACTCTCTCCTCTCCTCATCGCTCTCTCCTCTCTCCTCATCACTCTCTCGTCATCATTCTCTCCTCATCACTCTCTCCTCTCCTCATCGCTCTCTCCTCTCTCCTCATCACTCTCTCCTCTCCTCATCGCTCTCTCCATCACTCTCTCCTCATCGCTCTCTCCTCTCTCCATCACTCTCTCCTCTTCTCATCACTCTCTCCTCTTCTCTCTCCTCTCCTTCCCATCAATCTCTCCTCATCTGTTTAGGTTTCTTCCTAGGTTTTGGCCTTTCTAGTGAGTTTTTCCAAGCCACCGTGCTTCTACACCTGCATTGCTTGCTGTTTGGGGTTTTAGGCTGGGTTTCTGTACAGCACTTTGTGACATGGGCTGATGTAAGAAGGGCTTTATAAATAAATCTCTCCTCTCCATCAATCTGTTCTCTCCTCGTTCCTCTCCACCACTATCACCACTAGTCTGTGAAAGTGACTGAACATCATGTGATACACTGAGGCCTTTCACAGTTACTGCTGTCATACACAGTATAATGTATAATTACTGCTGTCATACACAGTATAATGTATAGTTACTGCTGTCATACACAGTATAATGTATAGTTACTGCTGTCATACACAGTATAATGTATAGTTACTGCTGTCATACACAGTATAATGCAGGGTTATTAATGCTGTCATACACAGTATAATGTATAGTTACTGCTGTCATACACAGTATAATGCAGGGTTATTACTGCTGTCACACACAGTATAATGTATAGTTACTGCTGTCATACACAGTATAATATATAGTTACTGCTGTCATACACAGTATAATGTATAGTTACTGCTGTCATACACAGTATAATGTATAGTTACTGCTGTCATACACAGTATAATGCAGGGTTATTACTGCTGTCATACACAGTATAATGCAGGGTTATTAATGCTGTCATACACAGTATAATGTATAGTTACTGCTGTCATACACAGTATAATGCAGGGTTATTAATGCTGTCATACACAGTATAATGTATAGTTACTGCTGTCACACACAGTATAATGTATAGTTACTGCTGTCATACACAGTATAATGCAGGGTTATTAATGCTGTCATACACAGTATAATGTATAGTTACTGCTGTCATACACAGTATAATGCAGGGTTATTAATGCTGTCATACACAGTATAATGTATAGTTACTGCTGTCATACACAGTATAATGTATAGTTACTGCTGTCATACACAGTATAATGCAGGGTTATTACTGCTGTCATACACAGTATAATGTATAGTTACTGCTGTCATACACAGTATAATGCAGGGTTATTACTGCTGTCATACACAGTATAATGTATAGTTACTGCTGTCATACACAGTATAATGTATAGTTACTGCTGTCATACACAGTATAATGCAGGGTTATTACTGCTGTCATACACAGTATAATGTATAGTTACTGCTGTCATACACAGTATAATGCAGGGTTATTAATGCTGTCATACACAGTATAATGTATAGTTAC
Source organism: Oncorhynchus kisutch (assembly GCF_002021735.2). Classification (NCBI taxonomy): domain Eukaryota; kingdom Metazoa; phylum Chordata; class Actinopteri; order Salmoniformes; family Salmonidae; genus Oncorhynchus; species Oncorhynchus kisutch. Next base: position 106,061 of record NW_022265801.1, on the reverse strand, counting down.
TGCTGTCACACACAGTATAATGTATAGTTACTGCTGTCATACACAGTATAATGTATAGTTACTGCTGTCATACACAGTATAATGCAGGGTTATTACTGCTGTCATACACAGTATAATGCAGGGTTATTAATGCTGTCACACACAGTATAATGTATAGTTACTGCTGTCATACACAGTATAATGCAGGGTTATTACTGCTGTCATACACAGTATAATGCAGGGTTATTAATGCTGTCACACACAGTATAATGTATAGTTACTGCTGTCATACACAGTATAATGCAGGGTTATTACTGCTGTCATACACAGTATAATGCAGGGTTATTACTGCTGTCATACACAGTATAATGTATAGTTACTGCTGTCATACACAGTATAATGCAGGGTTATTAATGCTGTTTGGTGTCATGATGTGACCTGTCTGTCTACCAAGCCCCTCCTATGTGACGTCTGTCTGTCTGTCTGTCTACCAAGCCCCTCCTGTGTGATGTCTATCGGTCTGTCTCTCTACCAAGCCCCTCCTGTGTGATGTCTATCGGTCTGTCTCTCTACCAAGCCCCTCCTATGTGATGTCTGTCTGTCTGTCTGTCTACCAAGCCCCTCCTATGTGATGTCTATCTGTCTGTCTGTCTACCAAGCCCCTCCTATGTGATATCTACCTGTCTGTCCGTCTGTGTCTGTCTGCCAGTGATGCTGACTAAATGAAAGAGTGATGATGTCACTTGGAGTCACATGCTTTTACCTCCTACCACACACAGGAAGTTCCTTCTAGGAGAAGGGCAGCCCTGGATAACGCTCTGTGGGGAGACATGTCACAGTGAGACGCTCTGTAGGGAGACATGTCACAGTGAGACGCTCTGTAGGGAGACATGTCACAGTGAGACACTGTAGGGAGAAATGTCACAGTGAGACGCTCTGTAGGGAGACGTGTCACAGTGAGACGCTCTGTAGGGAGACATGTCACAGTGAGACACTCTGTAGGGAGACATGTCACAGTGAGACACTCTGTAGGGAGACATGTCACAGTGAGACACTCTGTAGGGAGAAATGTCACAGTGAGACACTCTGTAGGGAGAAATGTCACAGTGAGACGCTCTGTAGGGAGACATGTCACAGTGAGACACTCTGTAGGGAGAAATGTCACAGTGAGACACTCTGTAGGGAGAAATGTCACAGTGAGACGCTCTGTAGGGAGAAATGTCACAGTGAGACACTCTGTAGGGAGACATGTCACAGTGAGACACTCTGTAGGGAGACATGTCACAGTGAGACACTCTGTAGGGAGACATGTCACAGTGAGACACTCTGTAGGGAGACATGTCACAGTGAGACACTCTGTAGGGAGAAATGTCACAGTGAGACGCTCTGTAGGGAGAAATGTGTCTCAGTGAGACGCTCTGTCGTCGTTGAGAAATGTCTCCCAGGCAGTGGAACTGAAGCGTCTCCCGATGTGTCCAGACTGGCTTTTCCACCAGCCGTAGTAGCAGCAGGCCAGAGACTAGAGACCTGCCATAGTTATTAAGATAGTTGAACAGATACCACATTCCACTTCCTGTAAAGCATTTGGTCCAACCAGGTTAGGAATGTACTGTAGTAGGAAGTCAGCGGGGAATGAGTCAGATCTGGTGAGACCACAGACAGTGTTTAAACATAGTCAACATAATGTCATTGTGACATTATAACCGTAAACACCTAACGTCTGATCCCAGTACAGGCCTCTGGAAGTCACATTATAACAGGCCTCTGGATTTTACATTATAACAGTGTATTCCTAACATCTGATCCCAGTACAGGCCTCTGGAAGTCACATTATAACAGGCCTCTGGAAGTCACATTATAACAGTGTATTCCTAACATCTGATCCCAGTACAGGCCTCTGGAAGTCACATTATAACAGTGTATTCCTAACATCTGATCCCAGTACAGGCCTCTGGAAGTCACATTATAACAGTGTATTCCTAACATCTGATCCCAGTACAGGCCTCTGGTAGTCACATTATAACCGTAAACACCTAACATCTGATCCCAGTACAGGCCTCTGGAAGTCACATTATAACAGTGTATTCCTAACGTCTGATCCCAGTACAGGCCTCTGGAAGTCACATTATAACAGTGTATTCCTAACGTCTGATCCCAGTACAGGCCTCTGGAAGTCACATTATAACAGTGTATTCCTAATGTCTGATCCCAGTACAGGCCTCAGGAAGTCACATTATAACAGTGTATTCCTAACGTCTGATCCCAGTACAGGCCTCAGGAAGTCACATTATAACAGTGTATTCCTAACGTCTGATCCCAGTACAGGCCTCAGGAAGTCACATTATAACAGGCCTCTGGAAGTCACATTATAACAGTGTATTCCTAACGTCTGATCCCAGTACAGGCCTCTGGAAGTCACATTATAACAGTGTATTCCTAACGTCTGATCCCAGTACAGGCCTCTGGAAGTCACATTATAACAGTGTATTCCTAACGTCTGATCCCAGTACAGGCCTCTGGAAGTCACATTATAACAGTGTATTCCTAACGTCTGATCCCAGTACAGGCCTCTGGAAGTCACATTATAACAGTGTATTCCTAATGTCTGATCCCAGTACAGGCCTCAGGAAGTCACATTATAACAGTGTATTCCTAACGTCTGATCCCAGTACAGGCCTCAGGAAGTCACATTATAACAGGCCTCTGGAAGTCACATTATAACAGTGTATTCCTAACGTCTGATCCCAGTACAGGCCTCTGGAAGTCACATTATAACAGTGTATTCCTAACGTCTGATCCCAGTACAGGCCTCAGGAAGTCACATTATAACAGGCCTCTGGAAGTCACATTATAACAGTGTATTCCTAACATCTGATCCCAGTACAGGCCTCTGGAAGTCACATTATAACAGTGTATTCCTAACATCTGATCCCAGTACAGGCCTCTGGTAGTCACATTATAACCGTAAACACCTAACATCTGATCCCAGTACAGGCCTCTGGAAGTCACATTATAACAGTGTATTCCTAACGTCTGATCCCAGTACAGGCCTCTGGAAGTCACATTATAACAGTGTATTCCTAACGTCTGATCCCAGTACAGGCCTCAGGAAGTCACATTATAACAGTGTATTCCTAACGTCTGATCCCAGTACAGGCCTCTGGAAGTCACATTATAACAGTGTATTCCTAATGTCTGATCCCAGTACAGGCCTCTGGAAGTCACATTATAACAGTGTATTCCTAACGTCTGATCCCAGTACAGGCCTCTGGAAGTCACATTATAACAGTGTATTCCTAATGTCTGATCCCAGTACAGGCCTCAGGAAGTCACATTATAACAGTGTATTCCTAACGTCTGATCCCAGTACAGGCCTCAGGAAGTCACATTATAACAGGCCTCTGGAAGTCACATTATAACAGTGTATTCCTAACGTCTGATCCCAGTACAGGCCTCTGGAAGTCACATTATAACAGTGTATTCCTAACGTCTGATCCCAGTACAGGCCTCTGGAAGTCACATTATAACAGTGTATTCCTAACGTCTGATCCCAGTACAGGCCTCTGGAAGTCACATTATAACAGTGTATTCCTAATGTCTGATCCCAGTACAGGCCTCTGGAAGTCACATTATAACAGTGTATTCCTAACATCTGATCCCAGTACAGGCCTCTGGAAGTCACATTATAACAGTGTATTCCTAACATCTGATCCCAGTACAGGCCTCTGGTAGTCACATTATAACCGTAAACACCTAACATCTGATCCCAGTACAGGCCTCTGGAAGTCACATTATAACAGTGTATTCCTAACGTCTGATCCCAGTACAGGCCTCTGGAAGTCACATTATAACAGTGTATTCCTAACGTCTGATCCCAGTACAGGCCTCTGGAAGTCACATTATAACAGTGTATTCCTAATGTCTGATCCCAGTACAGGCCTCAGGAAGTCACATTATAACAGTGTATTCCTAACGTCTGATCCCAGTACAGGCCTCAGGAAGTCACATTATAACAGGCCTCTGGAAGTCACATTATAACAGTGTATTCCTAACGTCTGATCCCAGTACAGGCCTCTGGAAGTCACATTATAACAGTGTATTCCTAACGTCTGATCCCAGTACAGGCCTCTGGAAGTCACATTATAACAGTGTATTCCTAACGTCTGATCCCAGTACAGGCCTCTGGAAGTCACATTATAACAGTGTATTCCTAACGTCTGATCCCAGTACAGGCCTCTGGAAGTCACATTATAACAGTGTATTCCTAATGTCTGATCCCAGTACAGGCCTCAGGAAGTCACATTATAACAGTGTATTCCTAACGTCTGATCCCAGTACAGGCCTCAGGAAGTCACATTATAACAGGCCTCTGGAAGTCACATTATAACAGTGTATTCCTAACGTCTGATCCCAGTACAGGCCTCTGAGTCAAACAGAACGACAACATACTGATCTCCTTATTTAACATCCTGGGTTTGTTTTCATTAGAATCACCTCCCGTGTATCAACATGCCCAGTCCGTCTCACACCCAGAACTCAGGGGCACATTCAACCACTACTTTCATACTGTGGTACAATTCAAACCAAAAAGCCTTCCTCATTATCCTCACCTCAGACCTTTATCAATGATTCATACTAGCAGGCAACAGCACGCTCCGTATCGACAGCCCACTCAGACTGACCACTACAGCCCCACGATGGAGGTTACAACTAGTAATGTCTCTGTGTCTGGTTGGTGGGATTGGACAGTCCTGAGGACCTGTGTAATAATGTCTCTGTGTCTGGTTGGTAGGATTGGACAGCCCTGAGGACCTGTGTAATAATGTCTCTGTGTCTGGTTGATAGGATTGGACAGCCCTGAGGACCTGTGTAATAATGTCTCTGTGTCTGGTTGGTAGGATTGGACAGTCCTGAGGACCTGTGTAATAATGTCTCTGTGTCTGGTTGATAGGATTGGACAGTCCTGAGGACCTGTGTAGTAATGTCTCTGTGTCTGGTTGACAGGATTGGACAGCCCTGAGGACCTGTGTAGTAATGTCTCTGTGTCTGGTTGACAGGATTGGACAGCCCTGAGGACCTGTGTAGTAATGTCTCTGTGTCTGGTTGACAGGATTGGACAGCCCTGAGGACCTGTGTAATAATGTCTCTGTGTCTGGTTGACAGGATTGGACAGCCCTGAGGACCTGTGTAATAATGTCTCTGTGTCTGGTTGACAGGATTGGACAGCCCTGAGGACCTGTGTAATAATGTCTCTGTGTCTGGTTGGTAGGATTGGACAGCCCTGAGGACCTGTGTAATAATGTCTCTGTGTCTGGTTGGTAGGATTGGACAGCCCTGAGGACCTGTGTAATAATGTCTCTGTGTCTGGTTGACAGGATTGGACAGCCCTGAGGACCTGTGTAATAATGTCTCTGTGTCTGGTTGACAGGATTGGACAGCCCTGAGGACCTGTGTAATAATGTCTCTGTGTCTGGTTGACAGGATTGGACAGCCCTGAGGACCTGTGTGTGCTCTACTCTAACAGAGCAGCCTGCTACCTGAAAGATGGAAACAGCTCTGAGTGTATACAGGACTGCACCAGGTGAGACCCTCCTCAACAACTATACATTATCATATACATTATTACAGACATTATTATAGACATTATCATAGACATTATTATAGACATTATATACGTTATTATAGACATTATAGACATTATTATAGACATTATGCCCTACTGCAGACCACAGGGACCAGTCTATTCCCTATATAGTGCCCTACTGCAGACCACAGGGACCAGTCTATTCCCTATATAGTGCCCTACTGCAGACCACAGGGACCAGTCTATTCCCTATATAGTGCCCTACTGCAGACCACAGGGACCAGTCTATTCCCTATATAGTGCCCTACTGCAGACCACAGGGACCAGTCTATTCCCTATATAGTGCCCTACTGCAGACCACAGTGACCAGTCTATTCCCTATATAGTGCCCTACTGCAGACCACAGGGACCAGTCTATTCCCTATATAGTGCCCTACTGCAGACCACAGGGACCAGTCTAGCTTGGTTGGTCTGGTTGAAACCATAGAGGAGGCTTGGTTGGTCTGGTTGGTCTGGTTGGTCTGGTTGGTCTGGTTGAAACCATAGAGGAGGCTTGGTTGGTCTGGTTGGTCTGGTTGTAACCATAGAGGAGGCTTGGTTGGTCTGGTTGAAACCATAGAGGAGGCTTGGTTGGTCTGGTTGGTCTGGTTGAAACCATAGTGGAGGCTTGGTTGGTCTGATTGGTCTGGTTGTAACCATAGAGGAGGCTTGGTTGGTCTGATTGGTCTGGTTGTAACCATAGAGGAGGCTTGGTTGGTCTGGTTGAAACCATAGAGGAGGCTTGGTTGGTCTGGTTGGTCTGGTTGTAACCATAGAGGAGGCTTGGTTGGTCTGGTTGGTCTGGTTGAAACCATAGTGGGGGCTTGGTTGGTCTGGTTGTAACCATAGAGGAGGCTTGGTTGGTCTGGTTGGTCTGGTTGAAACCATAGTGGAGGCTTGGTTGGTCTGGTTGAAACCATAGAGGAGGCTTGGTTGGTCTGGTTGGTCTGGTTGAAACCATAGAGGAGGCTTGGTTGGTCTGGTTGAAACCATAGTGGAGGCTTGGTTGGTCTGGTTGAAACCATAGTGGAGGCTTGGTTGGTCTGGTTGGTCTGGTTGAAACCATAGAGGAGGCTTGGCTGGTCTGGTTGGTCTGGTTGAAACCATAGTGGAGGCTTGGTTGGTCTGGTTGAAACCATAGAGGAGGCTTGGTTGGTCTGGTTGGTCTGGTTGAAACCATAGAAGAGGCTTGATTGGTCTGGTTGGTCTGGTTGAAACCATAGAAGAGGCTTGGCTGGTCTGGTTGAAACCATAGAGGAGGCTTGGCTGGTCTGGTTGGTCTGGTTGAAACTATACATTATCATATACATTATTACAGACATTATTATAGACATTATCATAGACATTATTATAGACATTATATACGTTATTATAGACATTATAGACATTATTATAGACATTATGCCCTACTGCAGACCACAGGGACCAGTCTATTCCCTATATAGTGCCCTACTGCAGACCACAGGGACCAGTCTATTCCCTATATAGTGCCCTACTGCAGACCACAGGGACCAGTCTATTCCCTATATAGTGCCCTACTGCAGACCACAGGGACCAGTCTATTCCCTATATAGTGCCCTACTGCAGACCACAGGGACCAGTCTATTCCCTATATAGTGCCCTACTGCAGACCACAGTGACCAGTCTATTCCCTATATAGTGCCCTACTGCAGACCACAGGGACCAGTCTATTCCCTATATAGTGCCCTACTGCAGACCACAGGGACCAGTCTAGCTTGGTTGGTCTGGTTGAAACCATAGAGGAGGCTTGGTTGGTCTGGTTGGTCTGGTTGGTCTGGTTGGTCTGGTTGAAACCATAGAGGAGGCTTGGTTGGTCTGGTTGGTCTGGTTGTAACCATAGAGGAGGCTTGGTTGGTCTGGTTGAAACCATAGAGGAGGCTTGGTTGGTCTGGTTGGTCTGGTTGAAACCATAGTGGAGGCTTGGTTGGTCTGGTTGTAACCATAGAGGAGGCTTGGTTGGTCTGATTGGTCTGGTTGTAACCATAGAGGAGGCTTGGTTGGTCTGGTTGAAACCATAGAGGAGGCTTGGTTGGTCTGGTTGGTCTGGTTGTAACCATAGAGGAGGCTTGGTTGGTCTGGTTGGTCTGGTTGAAACCATAGTGGAGGCTTGGTTGGTCTGGTTGTAACCATAGAGGAGGCTTGGTTGGTCTGGTTGGTCTGGTTGAAACCATAGTGGAGGCTTGGTTGGTCTGGTTGGTCTGGTTGAAACCATAGAGGAGGCTTGGTTGGTCTGGTTGGTCTGGTTGAAACCATAGAGGAGGCTTGGTTGGTCTGGTTGAAACCATAGTGGAGGCTTGGTTGGTCTGGTTGAAACCATAGTGGAGGCTTGGTTGGTCTGGTTGGTCTGGTTGAAACCATAGAGGAGGCTTGGCTGGTCTGGTTGGTCTGGTTGAAACCATAGTGGAGGCTTGGTTGGTCTGGTTGAAACCATAGAGGAGGCTTGGTTGGTCTGGTTGGTCTGGTTGAAACCATAGAAGAGGCTTGATTGGTCTGGTTGGTCTGGTTGAAACCATAGAAGAGGCTTGGCTGGTCTGGTTGAAACCATAGAGGAGGCTTGGCTGGTCTGGTTGGTCTGGTTGAAACCATAGAGGAGGCTTGGCTGGTCTGGTTGGTCTGGTTGTAACCATAGTGGAGGCTTGGTTGGTCTGGTTGAAACCATAGAGGAGGCTTGGTTGGTCTGGTTGGTCTGGTTGAAACCATAGAAGAGGCTTGATTGGTCTGGTTGAAACCATAGTGGAGGCTTGGTTGGTCTGGTTGAAACCATAGAGGAGGCTTGATTGGTCTGATTGGTCTGGTTGGTCTGGTTGAAACCATAGAGGAGGCTTGGTTGGTCTGGTTGAAACCATAGTGGAGGCTTGGTTGGTCTGGTTGAAACCATAGTGGAGGCTTGGTTGGTCTGGTTGAAACCATAGAGGAGGCTTGGCTGGTCTGGTTGGTCTGGTTGAAACCATAGTGGAGGCTTGGTTGGTCTGGTTGAAACCATAGAGGAGGCTTGGTTGGTCTGGTTGGTCTGGTTGAAACCATAGAAGAGGCTTGATTGGTCTGGTTGGTCTGGTTGAAACCATAGAAGAGGCTTGGCTGGTCTGGTTGAAACCATAGAGGAGGCTTGGCTGGTCTGGTTGGTCTGGTTGAAACTATACATTATCATATACATTATTACAGACATTATTATAGACATTATCATAGACATTATTATAGACATTATATACGTTATTATAGACATTATAGACATTATTATAGACATTATGCCCTACTGCAGACCACAGGGACCAGTCTATTCCCTATATAGTGCCCTACTGCAGACCACAGGGACCAGTCTATTCCCTATATAGTGCCCTACTGCAGACCACAGGGACCAGTCTATTCCCTATATAGTGCCCTACTGCAGACCACAGGGACCAGTCTATTCCCTATATAGTGCCCTACTGCAGACCACAGTGACCAGTCTATTCCCTATATAGTGCCCTACTGCAGACCACAGGGACCAGTCTATTCCCTATATAGTGCCCTACTGCAGACCACAGGGACCAGTCTAGCTTGGTTGGTCTGGTTGAAACCATAGAGGAGGCTTGGTTGGTCTGGTTGGTCTGGTTGGTCTGGTTGGTCTGGTTGAAACCATAGAGGAGGCTTGGTTGGTCTGGTTGGTCTGGTTGTAACCATAGAGGAGGCTTGGTTGGTCTGGTTGAAACCATAGAGGAGGCTTGGTTGGTCTGGTTGGTCTGGTTGAAACCATAGTGGAGGCTTGGTTGGTCTGGTTGTAACCATAGAGGAGGCTTGGTTGGTCTGATTGGTCTGGTTGTAACCATAGAGGAGGCTTGGTTGGTCTGGTTGAAACCATAGAGGAGGCTTGGTTGGTCTGGTTGGTCTGGTTGTAACCATAGAGGAGGCTTGGTTGGTCTGGTTGGTCTGGTTGAAACCATAGTGGAGGCTTGGTTGGTCTGGTTGTAACCATAGAGGAGGCTTGGTTGGTCTGGTTGGTCTGGTTGAAACCATAGTGGAGGCTTGGTTGGTCTGGTTGGTCTGGTTGAAACCATAGAGGAGGCTTGGTTGGTCTGGTTGGTCTGGTTGAAACCATAGAGGAGGCTTGGTTGGTCTGGTTGAAACCATAGTGGAGGCTTGGTTGGTCTGGTTGAAACCATAGTGGAGGCTTGGTTGGTCTGGTTGGTCTGGTTGAAACCATAGAGGAGGCTTGGCTGGTCTGGTTGGTCTGGTTGAAACCATAGTGGAGGCTTGGTTGGTCTGGTTGAAACCATAGAGGAGGCTTGGTTGGTCTGGTTGGTCTGGTTGAAACCATAGAAGAGGCTTGATTGGTCTGGTTGGTCTGGTTGAAACCATAGAAGAGGCTTGGCTGGTCTGGTTGAAACCATAGAGGAGGCTTGGCTGGTCTGGTTGGTCTGGTTGAAACCATAGAGGAGGCTTGGCTGGTCTGGTTGGTATGGTTGTAACCATAGTGGAGGCTTGGTTGGTCTGGTTGAAACCATAGAGGAGGCTTGGTTGGTCTGGTTGGTCTGGTTGAAACCATAGAAGAGGCTTGATTAGTCTGGTTGAAACCATAGTGGAGGCTTGGTTGGTCTGGTTGAAACCATAGAGGAGGCTTGATTGGTCTGATTGGTCTGGTTGGTCTGGTTGAAACCATAGAGGAGGCTTGGTTGGTCTGGTTGGTCTGGTTGAAACCATAGTGGAGGCTTGGTTGGTCTGGTTGTAACCATAGAGGAGGCTTGGTTGGTCTGGTTGGTCTGGTTGAAACCATAGTGGAGGCTTGGTTGGTCTGGTTGGTCTGGTTGAAACCATAGAGGAGGCTTGGTTGGTCTGGTTGGTCTGGTTGAAACCATAGAGGAGGCTTGGTTGGTCTGGTTGAAACCATAGTGGAGGCTTGGTTGGTCTGGTTGAAACCATAGTGGAGGCTTGGTTGGTCTGGTTGGTCTGGTTGAAACCATAGAGGAGGCTTGGCTGGTCTGGTTGGTCTGGTTGAAACCATAGTGGAGGCTTGGTTGGTCTGGTTGAAACCATAGAGGAGGCTTGGTTGGTCTGGTTGGTCTGGTTGAAACCATAGAAGAGGCTTGATTGGTCTGGTTGGTCTGGTTGAAACCATAGAAGAGGCTTGGCTGGTCTGGTTGAAACCATAGAGGAGGCTTGGCTGGTCTGGTTGGTCTGGTTGAAACCATAGAGGAGGCTTGGCTGGTCTGGTTGGTATGGTTGTAACCATAGTGGAGGCTTGGTTGGTCTGGTTGAAACCATAGAGGAGGCTTGGTTGGTCTGGTTGGTCTGGTTGAAACCATAGAAGAGGCTTGATTAGTCTGGTTGAAACCATAGTGGAGGCTTGGTTGGTCTGGTTGAAACCATAGAGGAGGCTTGATTGGTCTGATTGGTCTGGTTGGTCTGGTTGAAACCATAGAGGAGGCTTGGTTGGTCTGGTTGAAACCATAGTGGAGGCTTGGTTGGTCTGGTTGAAACCATAGTGGAGGCTTGGTTGGTCTGGTTGAAACCATAGAGGAGGCTTGGCTGGTCTGGTTGGTCTGGTTGAAACCATAGTGGAGGCTTGGTTGGTCTGGTTGAAACCATAGAGGAGGCTTGGTTGGTCTGGTTGGTCTGGTTGAAACCATAGAAGAGGCTTGATTGGTCTGGTTGGTCTGGTTGAAACCATAGAAGAGGCTTGGCTGGTCTGGTTGAAACCATAGAGGAGGCTTGGCTGGTCTGGTTGGTCTGGTTGAAACCATAGAGGAGGCTTGGCTGGTCTGGTTGGTCTGGTTGTAACCATAGTGGAGGCTTGGTTGGTCTGGTTGAAACCATAGAGGAGGCTTGGTTGGTCTGGTTGAAACCATAGAAGAGGCTTGATTGGTCTGGTTGAAACCATAGTGGAGGCTTGGTTGGTCTGGTTGAAACCATAGAGGAGGCTTGATTGGTCTGATTGGTCTGGTTGTAACCATAGAGGAGGCTTGGTTGGTCTGATTGGTCTGGTTGTAACCATAGAGGAGGCTTGGTTGGTCTGGTTGAAACCATAGAGGAGGCTTGGTTGGTCTGGTTGGTCTGGTTGAAACCATAGTGGAGGCTTGGTTGGTCTGGTTGTAACCATAGTGGAGGCTTGGCTGGTCTGGTTGTAACCATAGAGGAGGCTTGGTTGGTCTGGTTGGTCTGGTTGAAACCATAGAGGAGGCTTGGTTGGTCTGGTTGAAACCATAGTGGAGGCTTGGTTGGTCTGGTTGAAACCATAGAGGCTTGGTTGGTCTGGTTGAAACCATAAAAGAGGCTTGATTGGTTTGGTTGGTCTGGTTGAAACCATAAAAGAGGCTTGATTGGTTTGGTTGGTCTGGTTGAAACCATAGTGGAGGCTTGGTTGGTCTGGTTGAAACCATAGAGGAGGCTTGGTTGGTCTGGTTGGTCTGGTTGAAACCATAGAGGAGGCTTGGTTGGTCTGGTTGAAACCATAGTGGAGGCTTGGTTGGTCTGGTTGAAACCATAGTGGAGGCTTGGTTGGTCTGGTTGGTCTGGTTGTAACCATAGAGGAGGCTTGGTTGGTCTGGTTGGTCTGGTTGAAACCATAGTGGAGGCTTGGTTGGTCTGGTTGGTCTGGTTGAAACCATAGAGGAGGCTTGGTTGGTCTGGTTGGTCTGGTTGAAACCATAGAGGAGGCTTGGTTGGTCTGGTTGAAACCATAGTGGAGGCTTGGTTGGTCTGGTTGAAACCATAGTGGAGGCTTGGTTGGTCTGGTTGGTCTGGTTGAAACCATAGAGGAGGCTTGGCTGGTCTGGTTGGTCTGGTTGAAACCATAGTGGAGGCTTGGCTGGTCTGGTTGGTCTGGTTGAAACCATAGTGGAGGCTTGGTTGGTCTGGTTGAAACCATAGAGGAGGCTTGGTTGGTCTGGTTGGTCTGGTTGAAACCATAGAAGAGGCTTGATTGGTCTGGTTGGTCTGGTTGAAACCATAGAAGAGGCTTGGCTGGTCTGGTTGAAACCATAGAGGAGGCTTGGCTGGTCTGGTTGGTCTGGTTGAAACTATACATTATCATATACATTATTACAGACATTATTATAGACATTATCATAGACATTATTATAGACATTATATACGTTATTATAGACATTATAGACATTATTATAGACATTATGCCCTACTGCAGACCACAGGGACCAGTCTATTCCCTATATAGTGCCCTACTGCAGACCACAGGGACCAGTCTATTCCCTATATAGTGCCCTACTGCAGACCACAGGGACCAGTCTATTCCCTATATAGTGCCCTACTGCAGACCACAGGGACCAGTCTAGCTTGGTTGGTCTGGTTGAAACCATAGAGGAGGCTTGGTTGGTCTGGTTGGTCTGGTTGGTCTGGTTGGTCTGGTTGAAACCATAGAGGAGGCTTGGTTGGTCTGGTTGGTCTGGTTGTAACCATAGAGGAGGCTTGGTTGGTCTGGTTGAAACCATAGAGGAGGCTTGGTTGGTCTGGTTGGTCTGGTTGAAACCATAGTGGAGGCTTGGTTGGTCTGGTTGTAACCATAGAGGAGGCTTGGTTGGTCTGATTGGTCTGGTTGTAACCATAGAGGAGGCTTGGTTGGTCTGGTTGAAACCATAGAGGAGGCTTGGTTGGTCTGGTTGGTCTGGTTGTAACCATAGAGGAGGCTTGGTTGGTCTGGTTGGTCTGGTTGAAACCATAGTGGAGGCTTGGTTGGTCTGGTTGTAACCATAGAGGAGGCTTGGTTGGTCTGGTTGGTCTGGTTGAAACCATAGTGGAGGCTTGGTTGGTCTGGTTGGTCTGGTTGAAACCATAGAGGAGGCTTGGTTGGTCTGGTTGGTCTGGTTGAAACCATAGAGGAGGCTTGGTTGGTCTGGTTGAAACCATAGTGGAGGCTTGGTTGGTCTGGTTGAAACCATAGTGGAGGCTTGGTTGGTCTGGTTGGTCTGGTTGAAACCATAGAGGAGGCTTGGCTGGTCTGGTTGGTCTGGTTGAAACCATAGTGGAGGCTTGGTTGGTCTGGTTGAAACCATAGAGGAGGCTTGGTTGGTCTGGTTGGTCTGGTTGAAACCATAGAAGAGGCTTGATTGGTCTGGTTGGTCTGGTTGAAACCATAGAAGAGGCTTGGCTGGTCTGGTTGAAACCATAGAGGAGGCTTGGCTGGTCTGGTTGGTCTGGTTGAAACCATAGAGGAGGCTTGGCTGGTCTGGTTGGTATGGTTGTAACCATAGTGGAGGCTTGGTTGGTCTGGTTGAAACCATAGAGGAGGCTTGGTTGGTCTGGTTGGTCTGGTTGAAACCATAGAAGAGGCTTGATTAGTCTGGTTGAAACCATAGTGGAGGCTTGGTTGGTCTGGTTGAAACCATAGAGGAGGCTTGATTGGTCTGATTGGTCTGGTTGGTCTGGTTGAAACCATAGAGGAGGCTTGGTTGGTCTGGTTGAAACCATAGTGGAGGCTTGGTTGGTCTGGTTGAAACCATAGTGGAGGCTTGGTTGGTCTGGTTGAAACCATAGAGGAGGCTTGGCTGGTCTGGTTGGTCTGGTTGAAACCATAGTGGAGGCTTGGTTGGTCTGGTTGAAACCATAGAGGAGGCTTGGTTGGTCTGGTTGGTCTGGTTGAAACCATAGAAGAGGCTTGATTGGTCTGGTTGGTCTGGTTGAAACCATAGAAGAGGCTTGGCTGGTCTGGTTGAAACCATAGAGGAGGCTTGGCTGGTCTGGTTGGTCTGGTTGAAACCATAGAGGAGGCTTGGCTGGTCTGGTTGGTCTGGTTGTAACCATAGTGGAGGCTTGGTTGGTCTGGTTGAAACCATAGAGGAGGCTTGGTTGGTCTGGTTGAAACCATAGAAGAGGCTTGATTGGTCTGGTTGAAACCATAGTGGAGGCTTGGTTGGTCTGGTTGAAACCATAGAGGAGGCTTGATTGGTCTGATTGGTCTGGTTGTAACCATAGAGGAGGCTTGGTTGGTCTGATTGGTCTGGTTGTAACCATAGAGGAGGCTTGGTTGGTCTGGTTGAAACCATAGAGGAGGCTTGGTTGGTCTGGTTGGTCTGGTTGAAACCATAGTGGAGGCTTGGTTGGTCTGGTTGTAACCATAGTGGAGGCTTGGCTGGTCTGGTTGTAACCATAGAGGAGGCTTGGTTGGTCTGGTTGGTCTGGTTGAAACCATAGAGGAGGCTTGGTTGGTCTGGTTGAAACCATAGTGGAGGCTTGGTTGGTCTGGTTGAAACCATAGAGGCTTGGTTGGTCTGGTTGAAACCATAAAAGAGGCTTGATTGGTTTGGTTGGTCTGGTTGAAACCATAAAAGAGGCTTGATTGGTTTGGTTGGTCTGGTTGAAACCATAGTGGAGGCTTGGTTGGTCTGGTTGAAACCATAGAGGAGGCTTGGTTGGTCTGGTTGGTCTGGTTGAAACCATAGAGGAGGCTTGGTTGGTCTGGTTGAAACCATAGTGGAGGCTTGGTTGGTCTGGTTGAAACCATAGTGGAGGCTTGGTTGGTCTGGTTGGTCTGGTTGTAACCATAGAGGAGGCTTGGTTGGTCTGGTTGGTCTGGTTGAAACCATAGTGGAGGCTTGGTTGGTCTGGTTGGTCTGGTTGAAACCATAGAGGAGGCTTGGTTGGTCTGGTTGGTCTGGTTGAAACCATAGAGGAGGCTTGGTTGGTCTGGTTGAAACCATAGTGGAGGCTTGGTTGGTCTGGTTGAAACCATAGTGGAGGCTTGGTTGGTCTGGTTGGTCTGGTTGAAACCATAGAGGAGGCTTGGCTGGTCTGGTTGGTCTGGTTGAAACCATAGTGGAGGCTTGGTTGGTCTGGTTGAAACCATAGAGGAGGCTTGGTTGGTCTGGTTGGTCTGGTTGAAACCATAGAAGAGGCTTGATTGGTCTGGTTGAAACCATAGTGGAGGCTTGGTTGGTCTGGTTGAAACCATAGAGGAGGCTTGATTGGTCTGATTGGTCTGGTTGGTCTGGTTGAAACCATAGAGGAGGCTTGGTTGGTCTGGTTGAAACCATAGTGGAGGCTTGGTTGGTCTGGTTGAAACCATAGTGGAGGCTTGGTTGGTCTGGTTGAAACCATAGAGGAGGCTTGGCTGGTCTGGTTGGTCTGGTTGAAACCATAGTGGAGGCTTGGTTGGTCTGGTTGAAACCATAGAGGAGGCTTGGTTGGTCTGGTTGGTCTGGTTGAAACCATAGAAGAGGCTTGATTGGTCTGGTTGGTCTGGTTGAAACCATAGAAGAGGCTTGGCTGGTCTGGTTGAAACCATAGAGGAGGCTTGGCTGGTCTGGTTGGTCTGGTTGAAACTATACATTATCATATACATTATTACAGACATTATTATAGACATTATCATAGACATTATTATAGACATTATATACGTTATTATAGACATTATAGACATTATTATAGACATTATGCCCTACTGCAGACCACAGGGACCAGTCTATTCCCTATATAGTGCCCTACTGCAGACCACAGGGACCAGTCTATTCCCTATATAGTGCCCTACTGCAGACCACAGGGACCAGTCTATTCCCTATATAGTGCCCTACTGCAGACCACAGGGACCAGTCTATTCCCTATATAGTGCCCTACTGCAGACCACAGTGACCAGTCTATTCCCTATATAGTGCCCTACTGCAGACCACAGGGACCAGTCTATTCCCTATATAGTGCCCTACTGCAGACCACAGGGACCAGTCTAGCTTGGTTGGTCTGGTTGAAACCATAGAGGAGGCTTGGTTGGTCTGGTTGGTCTGGTTGGTCTGGTTGGTCTGGTTGAAACCATAGAGGAGGCTTGGTTGGTCTGGTTGGTCTGGTTGTAACCATAGAGGAGGCTTGGTTGGTCTGGTTGAAACCATAGAGGAGGCTTGGTTGGTCTGGTTGGTCTGGTTGAAACCATAGTGGAGGCTTGGTTGGTCTGGTTGTAACCATAGAGGAGGCTTGGTTGGTCTGATTGGTCTGGTTGTAACCATAGAGGAGGCTTGGTTGGTCTGGTTGAAACCATAGAGGAGGCTTGGTTGGTCTGGTTGGTCTGGTTGTAACCATAGAGGAGGCTTGGTTGGTCTGGTTGGTCTGGTTGAAACCATAGTGGAGGCTTGGTTGGTCTGGTTGTAACCATAGAGGAGGCTTGGTTGGTCTGGTTGGTCTGGTTGAAACCATAGTGGAGGCTTGGTTGGTCTGGTTGGTCTGGTTGAAACCATAGAGGAGGCTTGGTTGGTCTGGTTGGTCTGGTTGAAACCATAGAGGAGGCTTGGTTGGTCTGGTTGAAACCATAGTGGAGGCTTGGTTGGTCTGGTTGAAACCATAGTGGAGGCTTGGTTGGTCTGGTTGGTCTGGTTGAAACCATAGAGGAGGCTTGGCTGGTCTGGTTGGTCTGGTTGAAACCATAGTGGAGGCTTGGTTGGTCTGGTTGAAACCATAGAGGAGGCTTGGTTGGTCTGGTTGGTCTGGTTGAAACCATAGAAGAGGCTTGATTGGTCTGGTTGGTCTGGTTGAAACCATAGAAGAGGCTTGGCTGGTCTGGTTGAAACCATAGAGGAGGCTTGGCTGGTCTGGTTGGTCTGGTTGAAACCATAGAGGAGGCTTGGCTGGTCTGGTTGGTATGGTTGTAACCATAGTGGAGGCTTGGTTGGTCTGGTTGAAACCATAGAGGAGGCTTGGTTGGTCTGGTTGGTCTGGTTGAAACCATAGAAGAGGCTTGATTAGTCTGGTTGAAACCATAGTGGAGGCTTGGTTGGTCTGGTTGAAACCATAGAGGAGGCTTGATTGGTCTGATTGGTCTGGTTGGTCTGGTTGAAACCATAGAGGAGGCTTGGTTGGTCTGGTTGAAACCATAGTGGAGGCTTGGTTGGTCTGGTTGAAACCATAGTGGAGGCTTGGTTGGTCTGGTTGAAACCATAGAGGAGGCTTGGCTGGTCTGGTTGGTCTGGTTGAAACCATAGTGGAGGCTTGGTTGGTCTGGTTGAAACCATAGAGGAGGCTTGGTTGGTCTGGTTGGTCTGGTTGAAACCATAGAAGAGGCTTGATTGGTCTGGTTGGTCTGGTTGAAACCATAGAAGAGGCTTGGCTGGTCTGGTTGAAACCATAGAGGAGGCTTGGCTGGTCTGGTTGGTCTGGTTGAAACCATAGAGGAGGCTTGGCTGGTCTGGTTGGTCTGGTTGTAACCATAGTGGAGGCTTGGTTGGTCTGGTTGAAACCATAGAGGAGGCTTGGTTGGTCTGGTTGAAACCATAGAAGAGGCTTGATTGGTCTGGTTGAAACCATAGTGGAGGCTTGGTTGGTCTGGTTGAAACCATAGAGGAGGCTTGATTGGTCTGATTGGTCTGGTTGTAACCATAGAGGAGGCTTGGTTGGTCTGATTGGTCTGGTTGTAACCATAGAGGAGGCTTGGTTGGTCTGGTTGAAACCATAGAGGAGGCTTGGTTGGTCTGGTTGGTCTGGTTGAAACCATAGTGGAGGCTTGGTTGGTCTGGTTGTAACCATAGTGGAGGCTTGGCTGGTCTGGTTGTAACCATAGAGGAGGCTTGGTTGGTCTGGTTGGTCTGGTTGAAACCATAGAGGAGGCTTGGTTGGTCTGGTTGAAACCATAGTGGAGGCTTGGTTGGTCTGGTTGAAACCATAGAGGCTTGGTTGGTCTGGTTGAAACCATAAAAGAGGCTTGATTGGTTTGGTTGGTCTGGTTGAAAACCATAAAAGAGGCTTGATTGGTTTGGTTGGTCTGGTTGAAACCATAGTGGAGGCTTGGTTGGTCTGGTTGAAACCATAGAGGAGGCTTGGTTGGTCTGGTTGGTCTGGTTGAAACCATAGAGGAGGCTTGGTTGGTCTGGTTGAAACCATAGTGGAGGCTTGGTTGGTCTGGTTGAAACCATAGTGGAGGCTTGGTTGGTCTGGTTGGTCTGGTTGTAACCATAGAGGAGGCTTGGTTGGTCTGGTTGGTCTGGTTGAAACCATAGTGGAGGCTTGGTTGGTCTGGTTGGTCTGGTTGAAACCATAGAGGAGGCTTGGTTGGTCTGGTTGGTCTGGTTGAAACCATAGAGGAGGCTTGGTTGGTCTGGTTGAAACCATAGTGGAGGCTTGGTTGGTCTGGTTGAAACCATAGTGGAGGCTTGGTTGGTCTGGTTGGTCTGGTTGAAACCATAGAGGAGGCTTGGCTGGTCTGGTTGGTCTGGTTGAAACCATAGTGGAGGCTTGGCTGGTCTGGTTGGTCTGGTTGAAACCATAGTGGAGGCTTGGTTGGTCTGGTTGAAACCATAGAGGAGGCTTGGTTGGTCTGGTTGGTCTGGTTGAAACCATAGAAGAGGCTTGATTGGTCTGGTTGGTCTGGTTGAAACCATAGAAGAGGCTTGGCTGGTCTGGTTGAAACCATAGAGGAGGCTTGGCTGGTCTGGTTGGTCTGGTTGAAACTATACATTATCATATACATTATTACAGACATTATTATAGACATTATCATAGACATTATTATAGACATTATATACGTTATTATAGACATTATAGACATTATTATAGACATTATGCCCTACTGCAGACCACAGGGACCAGTCTATTCCCTATATAGTGCCCTACTGCAGACCACAGGGACCAGTCTATTCCCTATATAGTGCCCTACTGCAGACCACAGGGACCAGTCTATTCCCTATATAGTGCCCTACTGCAGACCACAGGGACCAGTCTATTCCCTATATAGTGCCCTACTGCAGACCACAGTGACCAGTCTATTCCCTATATAGTGCCCTACTGCAGACCACAGGGACCAGTCTATTCCCTATATAGTGCCCTACTGCAGACCACAGGGACCAGTCTAGCTTGGTTGGTCTGGTTGAAACCATAGAGGAGGCTTGGTTGGTCTGGTTGGTCTGGTTGGTCTGGTTGGTCTGGTTGAAACCATAGAGGAGGCTTGGTTGGTCTGGTTGGTCTGGTTGTAACCATAGAGGAGGCTTGGTTGGTCTGGTTGAAACCATAGAGGAGGCTTGGTTGGTCTGGTTGGTCTGGTTGAAACCATAGTGGAGGCTTGGTTGGTCTGGTTGTAACCATAGAGGAGGCTTGGTTGGTCTGATTGGTCTGGTTGTAACCATAGAGGAGGCTTGGTTGGTCTGGTTGAAACCATAGAGGAGGCTTGGTTGGTCTGGTTGGTCTGGTTGTAACCATAGAGGAGGCTTGGTTGGTCTGGTTGGTCTGGTTGAAACCATAGTGGAGGCTTGGTTGGTCTGGTTGTAACCATAGAGGAGGCTTGGTTGGTCTGGTTGGTCTGGTTGAAACCATAGTGGAGGCTTGGTTGGTCTGGTTGGTCTGGTTGAAACCATAGAGGAGGCTTGGTTGGTCTGGTTGGTCTGGTTGAAACCATAGAGGAGGCTTGGTTGGTCTGGTTGAAACCATAGTGGAGGCTTGGTTGGTCTGGTTGAAACCATAGTGGAGGCTTGGTTGGTCTGGTTGGTCTGGTTGAAACCATAGAGGAGGCTTGGCTGGTCTGGTTGGTCTGGTTGAAACCATAGTGGAGGCTTGGTTGGTCTGGTTGAAACCATAGAGGAGGCTTGGTTGGTCTGGTTGGTCTGGTTGAAACCATAGAAGAGGCTTGATTGGTCTGGTTGGTCTGGTTGAAACCATAGAAGAGGCTTGGCTGGTCTGGTTGAAACCATAGAGGAGGCTTGGCTGGTCTGGTTGGTCTGGTTGAAACCATAGAGGAGGCTTGGCTGGTCTGGTTGGTATGGTTGTAACCATAGTGGAGGCTTGGTTGGTCTGGTTGAAACCATAGAGGAGGCTTGGTTGGTCTGGTTGGTCTGGTTGAAACCATAGAAGAGGCTTGATTAGTCTGGTTGAAACCATAGTGGAGGCTTGGTTGGTCTGGTTGAAACCATAGAGGAGGCTTGATTGGTCTGATTGGTCTGGTTGGTCTGGTTGAAACCATAGAGGAGGCTTGGTTGGTCTGGTTGAAACCATAGTGGAGGCTTGGTTGGTCTGGTTGAAACCATAGTGGAGGCTTGGTTGGTCTGGTTGAAACCATAGAGGAGGCTTGGCTGGTCTGGTTGGTCTGGTTGAAACCATAGTGGAGGCTTGGTTGGTCTGGTTGAAACCATAGAGGAGGCTTGGTTGGTCTGGTTGGTCTGGTTGAAACCATAGAAGAGGCTTGATTGGTCTGGTTGGTCTGGTTGAAACCATAGAAGAGGCTTGGCTGGTCTGGTTGAAACCATAGAGGAGGCTTGGCTGGTCTGGTTGGTCTGGTTGAAACCATAGAGGAGGCTTGGCTGGTCTGGTTGGTCTGGTTGTAACCATAGTGGAGGCTTGGTTGGTCTGGTTGAAACCATAGAGGAGGCTTGGTTGGTCTGGTTGAAACCATAGAAGAGGCTTGATTGGTCTGGTTGAAAACCATAGTGGAGGCTTGGTTGGTCTGGTTGAAACCATAGAGGAGGCTTGATTGGTCTGATTGGTCTGGTTGTAACCATAGAGGAGGCTTGGTTGGTCTGATTGGTCTGGTTGTAACCATAGAGGAGGCTTGGTTGGTCTGGTTGAAACCATAGAGGAGGCTTGGTTGGTCTGGTTGGTCTGGTTGAAACCATAGTGGAGGCTTGGTTGGTCTGGTTGTAACCATAGTGGAGGCTTGGCTGGTCTGGTTGTAACCATAGAGGAGGCTTGGTTGGTCTGGTTGGTCTGGTTGAAACCATAGAGGAGGCTTGGTTGGTCTGGTTGAAACCATAGTGGAGGCTTGGTTGGTCTGGTTGAAACCATAGAGGCTTGGTTGGTCTGGTTGAAACCATAAAAGAGGCTTGATTGGTTTGGTTGGTCTGGTTGAAACCATAAAAGAGGCTTGATTGGTTTGGTTGGTCTGGTTGAAACCATAGTGGAGGCTTGGTTGGTCTGGTTGAAACCATAGAGGAGGCTTGGTTGGTCTGGTTGGTCTGGTTGAAACCATAGAGGAGGCTTGGTTGGTCTGGTTGAAACCATAGTGGAGGCTTGGTTGGTCTGGTTGAAACCATAGTGGAGGCTTGGTTGGTCTGGTTGGTCTGGTTGTAACCATAGAGGAGGCTTGGTTGGTCTGGTTGGTCTGGTTGAAACCATAGTGGAGGCTTGGTTGGTCTGGTTGGTCTGGTTGAAACCATAGAGGAGGCTTGGTTGGTCTGGTTGGTCTGGTTGAAACCATAGAGGAGGCTTGGTTGGTCTGGTTGAAACCATAGTGGAGGCTTGGTTGGTCTGGTTGAAACCATAGTGGAGGCTTGGTTGGTCTGGTTGGTCTGGTTGAAACCATAGAGGAGGCTTGGCTGGTCTGGTTGGTCTGGTTGAAACCATAGTGGAGGCTTGGTTGGTCTGGTTGAAACCATAGAGGCTTGGTTGGTCTGGTTGGTCTGGTTGAAACCATAAAAGAGGCTTGATTGGTTTGGTTGGTCTGGTTGAAACCATAGAAGAGGCTTGATTGGTTTGGTTGGTCTGGTTGAAACCATAGAAGAGGCTTGATTGGTCTGGTTGAAACCATAGTGGAGGCTTGGCTGGTCTGGTTGAAACCATAGTGGAGGCTTGATTGGTCTGGTTGAAACCATAGTGGAGGCTTGGTTGGTCTGGTTGGTCTGGTTGAAAACCATAGAGGAGGCTTGGTTGGTCTGGTTGGTACCATAGAGGAGGCTTGGCTGGTCTGGTTGAAGTTCTGGTGCGTGGGTAAAATCACTGGGGAAGCCAAGCCAGAAAATATTCCACATTCCAACCTGTGTGCTGTGATAAT
Organism: Oncorhynchus kisutch; assembly: GCF_002021735.2. Lineage (NCBI taxonomy): Eukaryota > Metazoa > Chordata > Actinopteri > Salmoniformes > Salmonidae > Oncorhynchus > Oncorhynchus kisutch. Next base: position 83,784 of record NW_022265801.1, on the reverse strand, counting down.
TGCGTTGTTTGCTCTATAACCTGTTAGATCATATGCCTGGACATCATGATAAATAGGCCTAAGGCCTGAGACAATAAGAATACATTCAACCACACCTTTGTTTCATCACAAAACCTGAGTCTGATACAGTGACATCTGATTTGTGTGTGTGTGTGTGTGTGTGTGTGTGTGTGTGTGTGTGTGTGTGTGTGTGTGTGTTCGTTCATGCAAGTAGAAAAAACAAGTTGTCTCACCCTACTGGTAGAGAAACACCAATGCCATCCTCCTCTCTTCACGTTGACTCACCCTACTGGTAGAGAAACACCAATGCCATCCTCCTCTCTTCAAGCCCCTCATGCTACATGCGCTAGGTAGCTAGGTACTATAGTGTAGGTGTATACAGGGCCAGACCTGATCCCTTCCTATCCTCAGTCTCATGCTATTTAAACCTGCAGGTCCTTGGAGCTGCAGCCCTTCTCCCTCAAGCCCCTCCTACGCAGAGCCATGGCTTATGAGACTATGGAGCGGTACCGACAGGCCTACGTGGATTACAAGACCGTGCTGCAGATAGATATCAGTGTGCAGGCTGCACACGACAGTGTTAACAGGTAAACTACTCTACCTTTACCCTCATTAGACAGTGTTAACAGGTAAACTACTCCCCTCACCTTTACCCTCATTAGACAGTGTTAACAGGTAAACTACTCCACCTTTACCCTCATTAGACAGTGTTAACAGGTAAACTATTCCACCTTTACCCTCATTAGACAGTGTTAACAGGTAAACTACTCCACCTTTACCCTCATTAGACAGTGTTAACAGGTAAACTGCTCCCCTCACCTTTACCCTCATTAGACAGTGTTAACAGGTAAACTACTCCACCTTTACCCTCATTAGACAGTGTTAACAGGTAAACTACTCCACCTTTACCCTCATTAGACAGTGTTAACAGGTAAACTACTCCACCTTTACCCTCATTAGACAGTGTTAACAGGTAAACTACTCCACCTTTACCCTCATTAGACAGTGTTAACAGGTAAACTACTCCACCTTTACCCTCATTAGACAGTGTTAACAGGTAAACTACTCCACCTTTACCCTCATTAGACAGTGTTAACAGGTAAACTGCTCCCCTCACCTTTACCCTCATTAGACAGTGTTAACAGGTAAACTACTCTACCTTTACCCTCATTAGACAGTGTTAACAGGTAAACTACTCCACCTTTACCCTCATTAGACAGTGTTAACAGGTAAACTACTCCCCTCACCTTTACCCTCATTAGACAGTGTTAACAGGTAAACTACTCCTCACCTTTACCCTCATTAGACAGTGTTAACAGGTAAACTACTCCACCTTTACCCTCATTAGACAGTGTTAACAGGTAAACTACTCCACCTTTACCCTCATTAGACAGTGTTAACAGGTAAACTACTCCACCTTTATCCTCATTAGACAGTGTTAACAGGTAAACTACTCCACCTTTACCCTCATTAGACAGTGTTAACAGGTAAACTACTCCACCCTCACCTTTACCCTCATTAGACAGTGTTAACAGGCAAACTACTCCACCTTTACCCTCATTAGACAGTGTTAACAGGTAAACTACTCCCCTCACCTTTACCCTCATTAGACAGTGTTAACAGGTAAACTACTCCACCCTCACCTTTACCCTCATTAGACAGTGTTAACAGGTAAACTACTCTACCTTTACCCTCATTAGACAGTGTTAACAGGTAAACTACTCCACCTTTACCCTCATTAGACAGTGTTAACAGGTAAACTACTCTACCTTTACCCTCATTAGACAGTGTTAACAGGTAAACTACTCCACCTTTACCCTCATTAGACAGTGTTAACAGGTAAACTACTCCACCCTCACCTTTACCCTCATTAGACAGTGTTAACAGGTAAACTACTCCACCTTTACCCTCATTAGACAGTGTTAACAGGTAAACTACACCACCCTCACCTTTACCCTCATTAGACAGTGTTAACAGGTAACCTACTCTACCTTTACCCTCATTAGACAGTGTTAACAGGTAAACTACTCCACCTTTACACTCATTAGACAGTGTTAACAGGTAAACTACTCCACCTTTACCCTCATTAGACAGTGTTAACAGGTAAACTACTCCACCTTTACCCTCATTAGACAGTGTTAACAGGTAAACTACTCTACCTTTACCCTCATTAGACAGTGTTAACAGGTAAACTACTCCACCTTTACACTCATTAGACAGTGTTAACAGGTAAACTACTCCACCTTTACCCTCATTAGACAGTGTTAACAGGTAAACTACTCCACCTTTACCCTCATTAGACAGTGTTAACAGGTAAACTACTCCACCTTTACCCTCATTAGACAGTGTTAACAGGTAAACTACTCCACCTTTACCCTCATTAGACAGTGTTAACAGGTAAACTACTCCACCTTTACCCTCATTAGACAGTGTTAACAGGTAAACTACTCCACCTTTACCCTCATTAGACAGTGTTAACAGGCAAACTACTCCACCTTTATCCTCATTAGGGTTGCAAAGTTCCGTTAACTTCCCAGGTTTTCCAGAAATCCCAGTTGGTGGATTCCTGGAATCAGGAGACCGTGAGCAGGTCATCTGGAATCAGGAGACCATGAGCAGGCCATCTGGAATCAGGAGACCATGAGCAGGTCATCTGGAATCAGGAGACCATGAGCAGCCCATCTGGAATCAGGAGACCATGAGCAGGCCATCTGGAATCAGGAGACCATGAGCAGGCCATCTGGAATCAGGAGACTGTGAGCAGGCCATCTGGAATCAGGAGACTGTGAGCAGGCCATCTGGAATCAGGAGACCGTGAGCAGGCCATCTGGAATCAGGAGACCATGAACAGGCCATCTGGAATCAGGAGACTGTGAGCAGGCCATCTGGAATCAGGAGACCGTGAGCAGGCCATCTGGAATCAGGAGACTGCGAGCAAGCCATCTGGAATCAGGAGACCATGAACAGGCCATCTGGAATCAGGAGACCATGAACAGGCCATCTGGAATCAGGAGACTGTGAGCAGGCCATCTGTAATCAGGAGACCATGAGCAGGCCATCTGGAATCAGGAGACTGTGAGCAGGCCACCTGGAATCCACAAAGCAGGATATCTGGAATCAGGAGACCACGGACAGGCCATCTGGAATAAGGAGACCATGAGCAGGCCATCTGGAATCAACCGAGCAGGCCATCTGGAATCAGGAGACCATGAGCAGGCCATCTGGAATCAGGAGACTGTGAGCAGGCCATCTGGAATCAGGAGACTGTGAGCAGGCCATCTGGAATCAGGAGACCATGAACAGGCCATCTGGAATCAGGAGACTGTGAGCAGGCCATCTGGAATCAGGAGACCATGAGCAGGCCATCTGGAATCAGGAGACTGTGAGCAGGCCACCTGGAATCCACAAAGCAGGATATCTGGAATCAGGAGACCACCGAACAGGCCATCTGGAATAAGGAGACCATGAGCAGGCCATCTGGAATCCAACGAGCAGGCCATCTGGAATCAGGAGACCATGAGCAGGCCATCTGGAATCATGAGACCATGAGCAGGCCATCTGGAATCATGAGACCACCGAGCAGGCCATCTGGAATCAGGAGACCACCGAGCAGGCCATCTGGAATCAGGAGACCATGAGCAGGCCATCTGGAATCAGGAGACCGTGAGCAGGCCATCTGGAAACCACCGAGAAGGATATCTAGAAAACCTGGACATTTTGGGAAAGTTAACAGAATTGATCCACCCTACAGTCACAACCATGTGAAGTGATTGAGAGTTGTTTGAAAAGGCCCAAGTCAGACCGCCTTAACTATAGACTCTTAATTATCCAGCTCAGACGTCAATCTTCTTCAAGCAAACGCTGTGGTGTGAATTACCTGCTGTCCCTCCCAGTCCTCTAGCTACTGCAGCTACACGCTATTTATACACTGTCCCTCCCAGTCCTCTAGCTACTGCAGCTACACGCTATTTATACACTGTCCCTCCCAGTCCTCTAGCTACTGCAGCTACACGCTATTTATACACTGTCCCTCCCAGTCCTCTAGCTACTGCAGCTACACGCTATTTATACACTGTCCCTCCCAGTCCTCTAGCTACTGCAGCTACACGCTATTTATACACTGTCCCTCCCAGTCCTCTAGCTACTGCAGCTACACGCTATTTATACACTGTCCCTCCCAGTCCTCTAGCTACTGCAGCTACACGCTATTTATACACTGTCCCTCCCAGTCCTCTAGCTACTGCAGCTACACGCTATTTATACACTGTCCCTCCCAGTCCTCTAGCTACTGCAGCTACACGCTATTTATACACTGTCCCTCCCAGTCCTCTAGCTACTGCAGCTACACGCTATTTATACACTGTCCCTCCCAGTCCTCTAGCTACTGCAGCTACACGCTATTTATACACTGTCCCTCCCAGTCCTCTAGCTACTGCAGCTACACGCTATTTATACACTGTCCCTCCCAGTCCTCTAGCTACTGCAGCTACACGCTATTTATACACTGTCCCTCCCAGTCCTCTAGCTACTGCAGCTACACGCTATTTATACACTGTCCCTCCCAGTCCTCTAGCTACTGCAGCTACACGCTATTTATACACTGTCCCATGATAGAGGATAGCTGGGAGTATAACGCCGTGTGTGTGTGTGTGGTTCCTCCAGGATCACGCGGTTACTGATAGAGCAGGACGGAGAACAGTGGAGAGAGAAACTACCTGAGATCCCTCTGGTCCCACTATCAGCTCAGCAGCACCGCAGGGAGGAACCACCCAGCGCTGAGGTCCTACAGGCCAGAGCAGAGAAGGCCAAGCAGCATGCAGGTAGGGCTCTCACTCAGCCGAGTCCACACTCTTAGAACAAAAGGGTTCCAAGGTTTCTTTGGCTGTCCCCACAGGAGAACCCTTTGACGAACCCTTTTTGGTTCCAGGTAGAACTCTTTTGGGTTCCATGTAGAACCCTTTTCGGTTCCAGGTAGAACTCTTTAGGGTTCCATGTAGAACTCTCTGGGTAAAGGGTTCTACCTGGAACCAAAAGTGTTCTACCTGGAACCAAAAAGGGTTTGTCAAAGGGTTCTCCTATGGGGACCGCTGAAGAACTCTTTTAGGTTCTAGATAGCACCTATTTTTCTAAGCGTGTAGTCACCCAGAAGCTAATCAGTGTCCGCTGACCAGCCGTTTCCTCTGTCACAAGAGACTACATTCAGCCTGACTCACAGCATGAGTCCAGAATGACCCCCTACTCCCTATGTTGTTCACTAATTCTGACCAGAGCCCATAGCACCCTATTCCCTATATAGTGCACTACCTTTGGCCAGAGCCCAGGGTTAAACGCAGTGCAATAGGGTGGCATTTTCTGTTAAGCAAGCATCATCATCATCATTCCTCATCCTCTTTCTGTTGTGAGCTGGAACCTTCAAAGGTCTTATAGTCTACTGCAGCAGTAGAGACAGGAGACACTGTCTGCTAGAGGACTGGAGGGGGACATACTGTCTGTTAGAGGACTGGAGGGGGACATACTGTCTGTTAGAGGACTGGAGGGGGACATACTGTCTGTTAGAGGACTGGAGGGGGACATACTGTCTGTTAGAGGACTGGAGGGGGACTAGTGGAACAGAGAGAGGAGACATACTGTCTGCTAGAGGACTGGAGGGGGACATACTGTCTGCTAGAGGACTGGAGGGAGACATACTGTCTGCTAGAGGACTGGAAGGAGACATACTGTCTGCTAGAGGACTGAAGGGGGACATACTGTTTGCTGCTGGAGCCCCTTCCCCCTAGCCTTATACCCTCGCCCCTCCCCCCTAACCCTATAACCTTCCCCTTCCCCCTAGCCTTATACCCTAGCCCCCTCCTCCCTCACCCTATACCCTAGCCCCTCCCCCTAACCCTATACCCTAGCCCTCTTTCCCTAGCCTTATACCCTAGCCCCTCCTCCCTCGCCCCTCCCCCCTAACCCTATAACCTTCCCCTTCCCCCTAGCCTTATACCCTAGACCCTCCTCCCTCGCCCTATACCCTAGCCCTCTTTCCCTAGCCTTATACCCTAGCCCTATACCCTAGCCCCTCCCCCCTAGCCCTATACCCTATGCCCTCCCCCCAGCCCTACTCTCCCTAGCCCTTCCCCCTAGCCTTATCCCCTAGCCCCTCTCCCCTAGCCCTACTCTCCCTAGCCCTTCCCATCTAGCCATAGCCCCTCCCCCTAGCCTTATCCCCTAGCCCCTCTCCCCTAGCTCTTCCCCCTAGCCCTTCCCCTAGCCTTATCCCCTAGCCCCTCTCCCCTAGCCCTACTCTCCCTAGCCCTTCCCATCTAGCCATAGCCCCTCCCCCTAGCCTTATCCCCTAGACCCTCTCCCCTAGCCTTATCCCCTAGCCATATACCCCTAGCCCCAGTCCTAGCCTCAGTCTTATCCTCAGCACCAGTCCTAGCCTCAGCCATATACCCTAGCCCCAGCCTCAGCCCCATACCCTAGCCCCAGCCTCAGCCCTATACCCTAGCCCCAGCCCTATACCCTAGCCTCAGCCCTATACCCTAGCCCCAGCCTCAGCCCTATACCCCAGCCCTATATCCTAGCCACAGCCTCAGCCCTATGCCCTATCTATACCCTAGCCCCAGCCTCAGCCCCATACCCTAGCCCCAGCCCTATACCCCAGCCTCAGCCCTATACCCTAGCCCCAGCCTCAGCCCTATACCCCAGCCCTATACCCAAACCCTAGCTCCAGCCTTAGCCCTATACCCAAGCCCCAGCCCTATACCCTAGCCCCAGCCCTATAACCCTAGCCCTATACCCTAGCCCCAGCCTCAGCCCTATACCCTATCCCCAGCCCTATACCCTAGCCCCAGCCCTATACCCTAGCCCCAGCCCTATACCCCAGCCTCAGCCCTATACCCTACACCCTAACCCCAGCCTTGTACCCTAGCCCCAGCCTCAGCCCTATACCCCAGCCCCAGCCTCAGCCCTATACCCCAGCCCCTATACCCAAGCCCTAGCCCCAGCCTCAGCCCTAGCCCTGTACCCAAGCCCTAGCCCCAGCCTCAGCCCTATACCCCAGCCTCAGCCCTGTCTATACCCTAGCCTCAGCCCTATACCCTATCCCCAGTCCCAGCCCTAGCCTCAGCCCTATACCCTATAACCAAGCCCCAGCCCTATACCCTAGCCCCTGCCTCAGCTCTATACCCTATACCCTAGCCTCAGCCCTATACCCTAGCCTCAGCCCTATACCCTAGCCTTAGCCCTATACCCTATACCCTAGCCCCAGTCCTATACCCTAGCCCCAGTCCTATACCCTAGCCCCAGTTCCAGTCACAGCCCCAGTCCTAGCTCCAGCCCCAGTCCTAGCCCCAGTCCTAGCCCCAGTCCTATGTCCTAGCCCCAGTCCTAGCCCCAGTCTCAGCCCTATACCCTAGCCCCAGTCCTAGCCCCAGTCTCAGCCCTATACCCTAGCCCCAACCCTAGCCCCAGTCTCAGCCCTATACCCTAGCCCTATACCCTATACCCTAGCCCCTGCCCCAGTCCTATACCCTAGCCCTATACCCTAGCCCCAGTCCTATACCCTAGCCCCAGCCCCAGTTCCAGTCACAGCCCCAGTCCTAGCTCCAGCCCCAGTCCTAGCCCCAGCCCCAGTCCTATGTCCTAGCCCCAGTCCTAGCCCCAGTCTCAGCCCTATACCCTAGCCCTAGGCCCAGTCCTAGCCCCAGTCCCAGCCCCAGCCCTAGCCCCAGTCCTAGCCCCAGTCCCAGCCCCAGTCCTATACCCTAGCCCCAGCCCTAGCCCCAGTCCTAGCCCCAGCCCCCAGTCCTATACCCTAGCCCCAGCCCCAGTCTCAGCCCCAGTCTCAGCCCTAGCCTCAGCCCCAGCCCCAGTCTCAGGGCCGTGCTGTAGTCCTAGCCCCAGCCCCAGTCCCAGCCCCAGGGCCGTGCTCTAGCCCCAGCCCCAGTCCCATCCCCAGCCCTAGCCTCAGCCCCAGTCCTATACCTCAGCCCCAGTCCTATACCCCAGCCCCAGTCTCAGGGCCGTGCTGCAGCCTCAGCCCCAGTCTCAGGGCCGTGCTGCAGTCCCAGCCCCAGTCCTATTCCTCAGCCTCAGCCCCAGCCCCAGTCCTATACCCCAGCCCCCCAGCCCCAGTCTCAGGGCCGTGCTGCAGTCCCAGCCCCAGCCCTATACCCCAGCCCCAGTCCTATACCACAGCCCCCCAGCCCCAGTCTCAGGGCCGAGCTGCAGTCCCAGCCCCAGTCCTATACCCCATCCCCAGCCCCAGTCCTATACCCCAGCCCCAGCCCCAGTCCTATACCCCAGCCCCCCAGCCCCAGTCTCAGGGCCGAGCTGCAGTCCCAGCCCCAGTCCTATACCCCAGCCCCAGCCCCAGTCCTATACCCCAGCCCCAGTCTCAGGGCCGTGCTGCAGTCCCAGTCCCAGCCCCAGCGCCAGTCTCAGGGCCGTGCTGCAGTCCCAGTCCCAGCCCCAGCCCCAGGGCCGTGCTGCAGCCCCAGCCCCAGTCCTAGCCCCAGTCCCAGCCTCAGTCCCAGCCCCAGTCCTATACCTCAGCCCCAGTCCTATACCCCAGCCCCTGCCCCAGTCTCAGGGCCGTGCTGCAGCCTCAGCCCCAGTCTCAGGGCCGTGCTGCAGTCCCAGCCCCAGTCCTATTCCCCAGCCCCAGTCCTATACCCCAGCCCCAGTCTCAGGGCCGTGCTGCAGTCCCAGCCCCAGTCCTATACCCCAGCCCCAGTCCTATACCCCAGCCCCCCAGCCCCAGTCTCAGGGCTGAGCTGCAGTCCCAGCCCCAGTCCTATACCCCATCCCCAGCCCCAGTCCTATACCCCAGCCCCAGTCCTATACCCCAGCCCCAGTCTCAGGGCCGAGCTGCGGTCCCAGCCCCAGTCCTATACCCCAGCCCCAGTCCTATACCCCAGCCCCCCAGCCCCAGTCTCAGGGCCATGCTGCAGTCCCAGTCCCAGCCCCAGCCCCAGTCTCAGGGCCGTGCTGCAGTCCCAGTCCCAGCCCCAGCCCCAGGGCCGTGCTGCAGCCCCAGCCCCAGTCCTAGCCCCAGCCCCAGTCCCAGCCCCAGCCTCAGTCCCAGCCCCAGCCCCAGTCCTATACCTCAGCCCCAGTCCTATACCCCAGCCCCTGCCCCAGTCTCAGGGCCGTGCTGCAGCCTCAGCCCCAGTCTCAGGGCCGTGCTGCAGTCCCAGCCCCAGTCCTATTCCCCAGCCCCAGTCCTATACCCCAGCCCCAGGGCCGTGCTGCAGTCCCAGCCCCAGCCCCAGTCCTATACCCCAGCCCCAGTCCTATACCCCAGCCCCCCAGCCCCAGTCTCAGGGCCGTGCTGCAGTCCCAGTCCCAGCCCCAGTCCCAGTCCCAGCCCCAGCCTCAGGGCCGTGCTGCAGCCCCAGCCCCAGTCTCAGGGCCGTGCTGCAGCCCCAGTCCCAGTCCTAGCCCCAGCCCCAGTCCCCAGTCTCAGGGCCGTGCTGCAGTCCCAGCCCCAGTCTCAGGGCCGTGCTGCAGCCCCAGTCCTAGCCCCAGTCCTAGCCCTATACCCTAGCCCCAGTCCTAGCCCCAGCCCCAGTCCTAGCCCCAGTCCCAGCCCCAGTCCTAGCCCCAGTCCTATACCCTAGCCCCAGCCCCAGTCTCAGCCCCAGTCTCAGCCCTAGCCTCAGCCCCAGCCCCAGTTTCAGGGCCGTGCTGCAGTCCTAGCCCCAGCCCCAGTCCTAGCCCCAGTCCTAGCCCCAGCCCTAGCCCCAGCCCCAGTCTCAGCCCTAGCCCCAGTCTCAGCCCTAGCCCCAGCCCCAGCCCCAGTCCTATACCCTAGCCCCAGTCCTATACCCTAGCCCCAGTCCTATGCCCCAGTCCTATACCCTAGCCCCAGTCCTATGCCCCAGTCCTATACCCTAGCCCCAGCCCCAGTCCTATACCCTAGCCCCAGTCCTATACCCTAGCCCCAGTCCTGTACCCTAGCCCCAGTCCTGTACCCTAGCCCCAGTCCTATACCCTAGCCCCAGCCCCAGTCCTATACCCTAGCCACAGTCCTATACCCTAGCCCCAGTCCTGTACCCTAGCCCCAGTCCTGTACCCTAGCCCCAGTCCTATACCCTAGCCCCAGTCCTATACCCTAGCCCCAGTCCTATACCCTAGCCCCAGTCCTATACCCCAGTCCTAGCCCCAGTCCTATACCCTAGCCCCAGTCCTATACCCAGTCCCAGCCCCAGTCTCAGGGCCGTGCTGCAGCCCCAGCCCCAGCCCTAGCCCCAGCCCCAGTCCCAGCCCCAGCCCCAGGGCCATGCTGCAGCCCCAGCCCCAGTCCTAGCCCCAGCCCCAGTCCCAGCCTCAGTCCCAGCCCTAGCCTCAGCCCCAGTCCCAGCCCCAGCCCTAGCCTCAGCCCCAGTCCTATACCCCAGCCCCAGCCCCAGTCTCAGGGCCGTGCTGCAGCCTCATCCCCAGTCTCAGGGCCGTGCTGCAGTCCCAGCCCCAGTCCTATTCCCCAGCCCCAGCCCCAGTCCTATACCCCAGCCCCCCAGCCCAGTCTCAGGGCCGTGCTGCAGTCCCAGCCCCAGTCCTATACCCCAGCCCCAGCCCCAGTCCTATACCCCAGCCCCCCAGCCCCAGTCTCAGGGCTGAGCTGCAGTCCCAGCCCCAGTCCTATACCCCAGCCCCAGCCCCAGTCCTATACCCCAGCCCCCCAGCCCCAGTCTCAGGGCCGTGCTGCAGTCCCAGTCCCAGCCCCAGTCTCAGGGCCGTGCTGCAGTCCCAGCCCCAGTCCTATACCCCAGCCCCCCAGCCCCAGTCTCAGGGCCGAGCTGCAGTCCTAGCCCCAGTCCTATACCCCAGCTCCAGTCCTATACCCCAGCCCCCCAGCCCCAGTCTCAGGGCCGTGCTGCAGTCCCAGTCCCAGCCCCAGCCCCAGTCTCAGGGCCGTGCTGCAGCCTCAGTCTCAGGGCCGTGCTGCAGTCTCAGCCCCAGTCCCAGTCCCAGTCCCAGCCTCAGGGCCGTGCTCCAGCCCCAGTCTCAGGGCCGTGCTGCAGCCCCAGCCCCAGTCTCAGGGCCGTGCTGCAGCCCCAGCCCCAGTCCTAGCCCCAGCCCCAGTCCCCAGCCCCAGTCTCAGGGCCGTGCTGCAGTCCCAGTCCCAGCCCCAGTCTCAGGGCCGTGCTGCAGCCCCAGTCCTAGCCCCATCCCCAGCCCCAGTCCCCAGTCTCAGGGCCGTGCTGCAGTCCCAGCCCCAGCCCCAGCCCCAGTCTCAGGGCCAGTCCTAGCCCCAGTCCCAGCCCCAGTCTCAGGGCCATGCTGCAGTCTCATCCCCAGCAACAGCCCCAGTCCTAGCCCCAGCCCCAGTCTCAGGGCCGTGCTGCAGTCCTAGCCCCATCCCCAGTCCTAGCCCCAGCCCCAGTCCTAGCCCCAGTCCCAGTCTCAGGGCCGTGCTGCAGTCTCATCCCCAGCCCCAGTCCTAGCCCCAGTCCCCAGCCCCAGTCTCAGGGCCGTGCTGCAGTCTCAGCCCCAGCCCCAGTCCTAGTCCCAGTCCTATACCCCCAGCCCCAGTCCCAGCCCTATACCCCAGCCCCAGTCTCAGGGCCGTGCTGCAGTCTCAGCCCCAGCCCCAGTCCTAGCCCCAGCCCCAGTCCTAGCCCCAGTCCCCAGTCTCAGGGCCGTGCTGCAGTCTCAGCCCCAGCCCTAGTCCCAGTCCTATACCCCAGCCCCAGTCCCAGCCCTATACCCCAGCCCCAGTCCCAGGGCCATGCTGCAGTCTCAGCCCCAGCCCCAGTCCTAGCCCCAGCCCCAGTCCTAGCCCCAGTCCCAGGGCCGTGCTGCAGTCTCAGCCCTAGTCCCAGTCCTATACCCCAGCCCCAGCCCTATACCCCAGCCCCAGTCCTAGCCCCAGCCCCAGCCCCAGCCCCCCAGCCCCAGTCTCAGGGCCGTGCTGCAGCCAACCATAATTGATGTTTTAACTGTGATGGAAGAAGGGAGCGGGCAGCTTTTCCCCAGAACACCCCAGTGGTCTAATTGATTAGCTGTCCGTTATCACATGAATGACTGCTGATTCAACCTGTTTTCACCCTGGATTTTAAAGGACAAAATTACCACTCACTTATTTTTGTGAAATACGATTCTTACAACAACAAAAAACTAACATTTTTGTCAAGTTACTCAGTATGATGTCACACATTCCCTCAACCAACACCATTTCTTCCTTTGCCTGCAGCTCAAAAAGCAGAAGTCTGTTTCAATTCGCTGAAACAAGAAGGAAATGAGTTTGTGAAGAAAGGTCTGTTCCAGGAGGCTCTGAGGACGTACAGCGAATGCCTTAAGCTGAAGCCAGAGGAATGTCCCATTTACACCAACCGGTAAGGACCTGACCGTGTCTCCTTCATCCTAACAGGTACAGTAATGTACAGTGCATTCGGGAAGTTTTCAAACACCTTGACGTTTTCCACATTTTGTTACGTTACAGCCTTATTCTGAAATGGATTAACTTGGTTTCATCACCCCTCCCTCTTCAATCTGCAACACAATACCCATAATGACATCACAATATCCCATAATGACATCACAATACCCCATAATGACATCACAATATCCCATAATGACATCACAATACCCCATAATGACATCACAATACCCCATAATAACAAAGTAAGGTATTTCTGTTTTTCTATGTTTCATAAATTTGCAAGAAACCTGTTTTCGCTTTGTCATTATGGGGTATTGTGATGTGATTATGGGGTATTGTGATGTCATTATGGGGTATTGTGATGTGATTATGGGGTATTGTGATGTGATTATGGGGTATTGTGATGTCATTATGGGGTATTGTGATGTCATTATGGGGTATTGTGATGTCAATATGGGGTATTGTGATGTCATTATGGGGTATTGTGATGTCAATATGGGGTATTGTGATGTCATTATGGGGTATTGTGATGTCATTATGGGGTATTGTGATGTCATTATGGGGTATTGTGATGTCATTATGGGGTATTGTGATGTCATATGGGATATTGTGATGTCATTATGGGGTATTGTGATGTCATTATGGGGTATTGTGATGTCATTATGGGGTATTGTGTGTAGATTGATGAGGAATTGTTTTATTTGGGTCAATTTTAGAATAAGGCTGTAATGTAACAACATGTGGGAAAAGGGGAAGGGTTCTGAACATTTTCCTAATGCACTGAATGTGGTGGGAACAGAACCCTGGTCTGTGTAACCAGTGGGAACAGAACCCTGGTCTGTGTAACCAGTAGGAACAGAACCCAGGTCTGTGTAACCAGTGGGAACAGAACCCCGGTCTGTGTAACCAGTGGGAACAGAACCCCGGTCTGTGTAACCAGTGGGAACAGAACCCTGGTCTGTGTAACCAGTGGGAACAGAACCCTGGTCTGTGTAACCAGTGGGAACAGAACCCTGGTCTGCTCTAACCCCAGCCAGTCGGCTCTAACCCCAGCCAGTCGGCTCTAACCCCAGCCAGTCGGCTCTAACCCCAGCCAGTCGGCTCTAACCCCAGTCAGCCTGCTCTAACCCCAGCCAGTCGTTCTAACCCCAGCCAGCCTGCTCTAACCCCAGTCAGCCTGCTCTAACCCCAGTCAGCCTGCTCTAACCCCAGTCAGCCTGCTCTAACCCCAGTCAGCCTGCTCTAACCCCAGCCAGTCTGCTTCTAACCCCAGCCCAACCTGCTCTAACCCCAGCCAGTCTGTTCTAACCCCAGCCAGTCGGCTCTAAACCCAGTCTGCTCTAACTCCAGTCGGCTCTAAACCCAGTCGGCTCTAACCCCAGTCGGCTCTAGCCCCAGTCTGCTCTAGCCCCAGCCAGTCTGCTCTAACCCCAGTCGGCTCTAGCCCCAGCCAGTCGGCTCTAGCCCCAGCCAGTCTCTCTAGCCCCAGCCAGTCTGCTCTAACCCCAGTCAGTCTGCTCTAACCCCGTCAGTCTGCTCTAACCCCAGTCAGTCTGCTCTAACCCCAGTTCACGTCTGCTCTAAACCCCAGTCAGTCTGCCATAACCCCAGTCAGTCTGCTCTAACCCCAGTCAGCCTGCTCTAACCCCAGTCAGCCTGCTCTAGCCCCAGCCAGTCTGCTCTAACCCCAGTCGGCTCTAGCCCTAGCCAGTCGGCTCTAACCCCAGCCAGTCTGCTCTAACCCCAGTCAGTCTGCTCTAACCCCAGACAGTCTGCTCTAACCCCAGCCAGTCTGCTCTAACCCCAGCCAGTCGGCTCTAACCCCAGCCAGCCGGCTCTAACCCCAGCCAGTCGGCTCTAACCCCAGCCAGTCGGCTCTAACCCCAGCCAGTCGGCTCTAACCCCAGCCAGTCTGCTCTAAACCCCAGCCAGTCTGCTCTAACCCCAGCCAGCCTGCTCTAAACCCCAGCCAGTCTGCTCTAGCCCCAGTAATCTCTAGCCCCAGTCGGCTCTAACCCCAGTCAGTCTGCTCTAACCCCAGTCAGCCTGCTCTAACCCCAGCCAGCCTGCTCTAACCCCAGCCAGTCTGCTCTAGCCCTAGCCAGCCTGCTCTAACCCCAGCCAGTCTGCTCTAACCCCAGCCAGTCGGCTCTAGCCCCAGTCAGCCTGCTCTAACCCCAGCCAGTCTGTTCTAAACCCAGCCTGCTCTAACCCCAGTCAGCCTGCTCTAACCCCAGTCAGCCTGCTCTAACCCCAGCCAGTCTGCTCTAACCCCAGCCAATCTGCTCTAACCCCAGTCAATCTGCTCAAACCCCAGCCAGTCGGCTCTAACCCAGTCGGCTCTAACCCCAGTCGGCTCTAAACCCAGTCGGCTCTAACCCCAGTCGGCTCTAAACCCAGTCGGCTCTAGCCCCAGTCGGCTCTAGCCCCAGTCGGCTCTAGTCCCAGTCGGCTCTAGCCCCAGCCGGTCTGCTCTAACCCCAGTCGGCTCTAGCCCCAGCCAGTCTGCTCTAGCCCCAGCCAGTCTGCTCTAGCCCCAGCCAGTCTGCTCTAACCCCAGCCAGTCTGCTCTAACCCTAGCCAGCCTGCTCTAACCCCAGTCAGTCTGCTCTAACCCCAGTCAGCCTGCTCTAATCCCAGTCAGTCTGCTCTAACCCCAGTCAGCCTACTCTAACCCCAGTCAGCCTACTCTAACCCCAGCCAGTCGGCTCTAACCCCAGCCAATCTGCTCTAACCCCAGTCAATCTGCTCTAACCCCAGTCAGCCTGCTCTAACCCCAGCCAGTCTGCTCTAACCCCAGCCAGTCTGCTCTAACCCCAGTCGGCTCTAGCCCCAGCCAGTCGGCTCTAGCCCCAGCCAGTCGGCTCTAACCCCAGCCAGTCTGCTCTAGCCCCAGTCGGCTCTAGCCACAGTCGGCTCTAAACCCCAGTCAGTCTGCTCTAAACCCCGTCAGTCTGCTCTAACCCCAGCCAGTCTGCTCTAACCCCAGCCAGTCTGCTCTAACCCCAGCCAGTCTGCTCTAACCCCAGCCAGTCTGCTCTAACCCCAGCCAGTCTGCTCTAACCCCAGCCAGCCTGCTCTAACCCCAGCCAGTCTGCTCTAGCCCCAGTCGGCTCTAGCCCCAGTCGGCTCTAACCCCAGTCAGTCTGCTCTAACCCCAGTCAGTCTGCTCTAACCCCAGTCAGCCTGCTCTAACCCCAGCCAGTCTGCTCTAACCCCAGTCAGCCTGCTCTAACCCCAGCCAGCCTGCTCTAACCCCAGCCAGTCGGCTCTAGCCCCAGTCAGCCTGCTCTAACCCCAGCCAGTCTGTTCTAAACCCAGTCTGCTCTAACCCCAGCCAGCCTGCTCTAACCCCAGCCAGTCTGCTCTAACCCCAGTCAGTCTTGTCTAACCCCAGTCAGTCTGCTCTAACCCCAGTCAGCCTGCTCTAATCCCAGTCAGTCTGCTCTAACCCCAGTCAGTCTGCTGTAACCCCAGTCAGTCTGCTGTAACCCCAGTCAGCCTGCTCTAACCCCAGTCAGTCTGCTCTAACCCCAGTCAGTCTGCTCTAACCCCAGTCAGCCTGCTCTAACCCCAGTCAGCCTGCTCTAACCCCAGTCAGCCTGCTCTAACCCCAGTCAGCCTGCTCTAACCCCAGTCAGCCTGCTCTAACCCCAGTCAGCCTGCTCTAACCCCAGTCAGCCTGCTCTAACCCCAGCCAGTCTGCTCTAACCCCAGCCAGTCTGCTCTAACCCCAGCCTGCCATGATGTCAGTAAATCCAGTCAGACTAATCAGGTGTATTGTTGCTGTGGAAATACAAACAGGAACAGCAGAGGACAGCAGGGTGTCTGCTCCTCTCTCTCTCATAGCCTAATTATAGACACAGTGTGTAACACAGAACAGGGTAGCGGAGCGTAAATTGTCCTAGAAAGACATGCAACACGGGCTCTCCTGGGATGGGAAACCTGGGTCCTATTCATTAGGCACCTCTCCTCTCCTCTCCTCTTCCCCTCCTCTCCTCTCCTCTTCCCCTCCTCTCCTCTCCTCTCTTCCCCTCCTCTCCTCCTCTCTTCCCCTCCTCTCCTCTCCTCTCTTCCCCTCCTCCTCTCCTCTCCTCCTCTCCCCCTCCTCTCCTCTCCTCTCCTCTCCTCTCTTCCCCTCCCCTCTCCTCTCCTCTCCTCTCCTCTCC
>NW_022265801.1:0-67142 GCF_002021735.2 Oncorhynchus kisutch | reverse complement strand
CTCTCCTCTGCTCTCCTCTCATGTCTTCTCCTCTCCTCTGCTCTCCTCTCATGTCTTCCTCCTCCCTCTGCTCTCCTCTCTGTCTTCTCCCTCTCCTCTGCTCTCCTCTCATGTCTTCTCCTCTCCTCTGCTCTCCTCTCATGTCTTCTCCTCTCCTCTCCTCTCCTCTCCTGTATCTCTCCTCTCCTCTCCTCTCTTGTATCTCTCCTCTCCTCTCCTCTCTTGTATCTCTCCTCTCCTCTCTTGTATCTCCTCTCCTCTCTGTATTCTCCTCTCCTCCGCTTGGTATCTCCTCTCCTCTCTGGTATCTCCTCTCCTCTCCTCTCCTCTCCTCTCCTCTCCTCTCCTCTCCTCTCCTCTCTCTCCTCTCCTCTCCTCTCCTCTCCTCTCCTGTATCTCCTCTCCTCTCCTGTATCTCTCCTCTCCTCTCTTGTATCTCCTCTCCTCTCCTCTCCTGTATCTCTCCTCTCCTCTCTTGTATCTCCTCTGCTCTCCTCTCATGTCCTCTCCTCTCCTCTTCTCTCATGTCTTCTCCTCTCCTCTGCTCTCCTCTCATGTCTTCTCCTCTCCTCTGCTCTCCTCTCATGTCTTCTCCTCTCCTCTGCTCTCCTCTCATGTCTTCTCCTCTCCTCTGCTCTCCTCTCATGTCTTCTCCTCTCCTCTGCTCTCCTCTCATGTCTTCTCCTCTCCTCTCTTCCCCTCCTCCTCTCCTCTCTTCCCCTCCTCCTCTCCTCTCTTCCCCTCCTCTCCTCTCTTCCCCTCTCCTCTCCTCTCCTCTCCTCTCCTCTCCTCTCCTCTCCTCTCCTCTCCTCTCCTCTCCTCTCCTCTCCTCTCCTCCTCAATAACCAGTAGAGTAGTGCTTGTCAGTGTTGACAGAGGTGTTCTGTACCATAGAGAGGAAAGGGGCTGGCCACCCTGACATGACTCACCCACACCGTACCTTTGTGTTCATGTCCTGTTCTGCGTAAAGCCCTGTGTGTACAGACAGTCACATTACACACTCCACAGCCACATGAGAGCGTGGCTAAAAGGACAGCTTTTCAACACGACACATGGCCTTAGGGGAAGTGTTGAGTACGCAAGAGGAACGGCAGGGCGTATCACTATTAAAACACTGTCTTGGTGCGAGGATGTCTGTCTGTGGGGTCAGAAAATACAAGAGCTGCTGATTGTATGAGCTGTGTTTGGCTGTTGAACAACAGAAGACACTATAATACTGTATTACATTCTGCCTCCATAGAGACACTATAATACTGTATTACATTCTGCCTCCATAGAGACACTATAATACTGTATTACATTCTGCCTCCATAGAGACACTATACTACTGTATTACATTCTGCCTCCATAGAGACACTATAATACTGTATTACATTCTGCCTCCATAGAGACACTATACTACTGTATTACATTCTGCCTCCATAGAGACACTATAATACTACTGTATTACATTCTGCCTCCATAGAGACACTATAATACTGTATTACATTCTGCCTCCATAGAGACACTATAATACTGTATTACATTCTGCCTCCATAGAGACACTATAATACTGTATTACATTCTGCCTCCATAGAGACACTATAATACTGTATTACATTCTGCCTCCATAGAGACACTATAATACTGTATTACATTCTGCCTCCATAGAGACACTATACTACTGTATTACATTCTGCCTCCATAGAGACACTATAATACTGTATTACATTCTGCCTCCATAGAGACACTATACTACTGTATTACATTCTGCCTCCATAGAGACACTATAATACTACTGTATTACATTCTGCCTCCATAGAGACACTATAATACTGTATTACATTCTGCCTCCATAGAGACACTATAATACTGTATTACATTCTGCCTCCATAGAGACACTATAATACTGTATTACATTCTGCCTCCATAGAGACACTATACTACTGTATTACATTCTGCCTCCATAGAGACACTATACTACTGTATTACATTCTGCCTCCATAGAGACACTATAATACTGTATTACATTCTGCCTCCATAGAGACACTATAATACTGTATTACATTCTGCCTCCATAGAGACACTATAATACTGTATTACATTCTGCCTCCATAGAGACACTATACTACTGTATTACATTCTGCCTCCATAGAGACACTATAATACTGTATTACATTCTGCCTCCATAGAGACACTATACTACTGTATTACATTCTGCCTCCATAGAGACACTATACTACTGTATTACATTCTGCCTCCATAGAGACACTATAATACTGTATTACATTCTGCCTCCATAGAGACACTATACTACTGTATTACATTCTGCCTCCATAGAGACACTATACTACTGTATTACATTCTGCCTCCATAGAGAGACTATACTACTGTATTACATTCTGCCTCCATAGAGACACTATACTACTGTATTACATTCTGCCTCCATAGAGACACTATACTACTGTATTACATTCTGCCTCCATAGAGACACTATAATACTGTATTACATTCTGCCTCCATAGAGACACTATACTACTGTATTACATTCTGCCTCCATAGAGACACTATACTACTGTATTACATTCTGCCTCCATAGAGACACTATACTACTGTATTACATTCTGCCTCCATAGAGACACTATACTACTGTATTACATTCTGCCTCCATAGAGACACTATAATACTGTATTACATTCTGCCTCCATAGAGACACTATACTACTGTATTACATTCTGCCTCCATAGAGACACTATAATACTGTATTACATTCTGCCTCCATAGAGACACTATAATACTGTATTACATTCTGCCTCCATAGAGACACTATAATACTGTATTACATTCTGCCTCCATAGAGACACTATAATACTGTATTACATTCTGCCTCCATAGAGACACTATAATACTGTATTACATTCTGCCTCCATAGAGACACTATAATACTGTTGTATTACATTCTGCCTCCATAGAGACACTATAATACTGTATTACATTCTGCCTCCATAGAGACACTATACTACTGTATTACATTCTGCCTCCATAGAGACACTATACTACTGTATTACATTCTGCCTCCATAGAGACACTATACTACTGTATTACATTCTGCCTCCATAGAGACACTATAATACTGTATTACATTCTGCCTCCATAGAGACACTATAATACTGTATTACATTCTGCCTCCATAGAGACACTATAATACTGTATTACATTCTGCCTCCATAGAGACACTATAATACTGTATTACATTCTGCCTCCATAGAGATACTATAATACTGTATTACATTCTGCCTCCATAGAGACACTATAATACTACTGTATTACATTCTGCCTCCATAGAGACACTATACTACTGTATTACATTCTGCCTCCATAGAGACACTATACTACTGTATTACATTCTGCCTCCATAGAGACACTATACTACTGTATTACATTCTGCCTCCATAGAGACACTATACTACTGTATTACATTCTGCCTCCATAGAGACACTATAATACTGTATTACATTCTGCCTCCATAGAGACACTATAATACTGTATTACATTCTGCCTCCATAGAGACACTATAATACTGTATTACATTCTGCCTCCATAGAGACACTATAATACTGTATTACATTCTGCCTCCATAGAGACACTATAATACTGTATTACATTCTGCCTCCATAGAGACACTATAATACTGTATTACATTCTGCCTCCATAGAGACACTATAATACTGTATTACATTCTGCCTCCATAGAGACACTATACTACTGTATTACATTCTGCCTCCATAGAGACACTATACTACTGTTGTATTACATTCTGCCTCCATAGAGACACTATACTACTGTTGTATTACATTCTGCCTCCATAGAGACACTATAATACTGTATTACATTCTGCCTCCATAGAGACACTATACTACTGTTGTATTACATTCTGCCTCCATAGAGACACTATACTACTGTTGTATTACATTCTGCCTCCATAGAGACACTATACTACTGTTATTACATTCTGCCTCCATAGAGACACTATACTACTGTATTACATTCTGCCTCCATAGAGACACTATACTACTGTATTACATTCTGCCTCCATAGAGACACTATACTACTGTATTACATTCTGCCTCCATAGAGACACTATAATACTGTATTACATTCTGCCTCCATAGAGACACTATAATACTGTATTACATTCTGCCTCCATAGAGACACTATAATACTGTATTACATTCTGCCTCCATAGAGACACTATAATACTGTTGTATTACATTCTGCCTCCATAGAGACACTATAATACTGTATTACATTCTGCCTCCATAGAGACACTATAATACTGTTGTATTACATTCTGCCTCCATAGAGACACTATAATACTGTATTACATTCTGCCTCCATAGAGACACTATAATACTGTATTACATTCTGCCTCCATAGAGACACTATAATACTGTATTACATTCTGCCTCCATAGAGACACTATAATACTGTATTACATTCTGCCTCCATAGAGACACTATAATACTGTATTACATTCTGCCTCCATAGAGACACTATAATACTGTATTACATTCTGCCTCCATAGAGACACTATAATACTGTATTACATTCTGCCTCCATAGAGACACTATAATACTGTATTACATTCTGCCTCCATAGAGACACTATACTACTGTATTACATTCTGCCTCCATAGAGACACTATAATACTGTATTACATTCTGCCTCCATAGAGACACTATACTACTGTATTACATTCTGCCTCCATAGAGACACTATACTACTGTATTACATTCTGCCTCCATAGAGACACTATAATACTGTATTACATTCTGCCTCCATAGAGACACTATACTACTGTATTACATTCTGCCTCCATAGAGACACTATACTACTGTATTACATTCTGCCTCCATAGAGACACTATACTACTGTATTACATTCTGCCTCCATAGAGACACTATAATACTGTATTACATTCTGCCTCCATAGAGACACTATACTACTGTATTACATTCTGCCTCCATAGAGACACTATAATACTGTATTACATTCTGCCTCCATAGAGACACTATACTACTGTATTACATTCTGCCTCCATAGAGACACTATACTACTGTATTACATTCTGCCTCCATAGAGACACTATACTACTGTATTACATTCTGCCTCCATAGAGACACTATACTACTGTATTACATTCTGCCTCCATAGAGACACTATAATACTGTATTACATTCTGCCTCCATAGAGACACTATACTACTGTATTACATTCTGCCTCCATAGAGACACTATAATACTGTATTACATTCTGCCTCCATAGAGACACTATAATACTGTATTACATTCTGCCTCCATAGAGACACTATAATACTGTATTACATTCTGCCTCCATAGAGACACTATAATACTGTATTACATTCTGCCTCCATAGAGACACTATAATACTGTATTACATTCTGCCTCCATAGAGACACTATAATACTGTTGTATTACATTCTGCCTCCATAGAGACACTATAATACTGTATTAAATTGACATTCTGCCTCCATAGAGACACTATACTACTGTATTACAATTCTGGCCTCCATAGAGACACTATACGACTGTATGACATTCTGCCTCCATAGAGACACTATACTACTGTATTAATTCTGCCTCCATAGAGACACTATAATACTGTATTACATTCTGCCTCCATAGAGACAACGTATAATCTGTATTACATTCTGCCTCCATAGAGAACACTATAATACTGTATTACTGTATTACATTCTGCCTCCATAGAGACACTATAATACTGTATTACATTCTGCCTCCATAGAGATACTATAATACTGTATTACATTCTGCCTCCATAGAGACACTATAATACTACTGTATTACATTCTGCCTCCATAGAGACACTATACTACTGTATTACATTCTGCCTCCATAGAGACACTATACTACTGTATTACATTCTGCCTCCATAGAGACACTATACTACTGTATTACATTCTGCCTCCATAGAGACACTATACTACTGTATTACATTCTGCCTCCATAGAGACACTATAATACTGTATTACATTCTGCCTCCATAGAGACACTATAATACTGTATTACATTCTGCCTCCATAGAGACACTATAATACTGTATTACATTCTGCCTCCATAGAGACCACTATAATACTGTATTACATTCTGCCTCCATAGAGACACTATAATACTGTATTACATTCGCCTCCAGAGGACACTATAATACTGTATTACATTCTGCCTCCATAGAGACACTATAATACTGTATTACATTCTGCCTCCATAGAGACACTATACTACTGTATTACATTCTGCCTCCATAGAGACACTATACTACTGTGTATTACATTCTGCCTCCATAGAGACACTATACTACTGTTGTATTACATTCTGCCTCCATAGAGACACTATACTACTGTGGATTACATTCTGCCTCCATAGAGACACTATACTACTGTTGTATTACATTCTGCCTCCATAGAGACACTATACTACTTTGTATTACATTCTGCCTCCATAGAGACACTATACTACTGTTAGTACATTCTGCCTCCATAGAGACACTATACTACTAGTACTTACATTTCTTGCCTCCATAGAGACACTATACTACTGTATTACATTCTGCCTCCATAGAGACACTATACTACTGTATTACATTCTCCCTCCATAGAGACACTATACATACTGTATTACATTCTGCCTCCATAGAGACACTATTAATACTTGTATTACATTCTGCCTCCATAGAGACACGATAATACTGTTGTATTACATTCTGCCTCCATAGAGACACTATAACTTACTGTATTACATTCTGCTCCATAGAGACACTATAATACTGTATGTATTACATTCTGCCTCCATAGAGACACTATAATACTGTTGATTACATTCTGCCTCCATAGAGACACTATAATACTGTATTACATTCTGCCTCCATAGAGACACTATATACTGTATTACATTCTGCCTCCATTAGAGACACTATAATACTGTATTACATTCTGCCTCCATAGAGACACTATAATACTGTATACATTCTGCCTCCATAGAGACACTATAATACTGTATTACATTCTGCCTCCATAGAGACACTATAATACTGTATTACAATTCTGCCTCCATAGAGACACTATAATACTGTATTACATTCTGCCTCCATAGAGACACTATAATACTGTATTACATTCTGCCTCCATAGAGACACTATAATACTGTATTACATTCTGCCTCCATAGAGACACTATACTACTGTTGTATTACATTCTGCCTCCATAGAGACACTATACTACTGTTGTATTACATTCTGCCTCCATAGAGACACTATAATACTGTATTACATTCTGCCTCCATAGAGACACTATAATACTGTTGTATTACATTCTGCCTCCATAGAGACACTATAATACTGTTGTATTACATTCTGCTCCATAGAGACACTATAATACTGTTTGTATTACATTCTGCCTCCATAGAGACACTATACTACTGTTGTATTACATTCTGCCTCCATAGAGACACTATAATACTGTTGTATTACATTCTGCCTCCATAGAGACACTATAATACTGTATTACATTCTGCCTCCATAGAGACACTATAATACTGTTTGTATTACATTCTGCCTCCATAGAGACACTATAATACTGTTGTATTACATTCTGCCTCCATAGAGACACTATAATACTGTTGTATTACATTCTGCCTCCATAGAGACACTATAATACTGTTGTATTACATTCTGCCTCCATAGAGACACTATAATACTGTATTACATTCTGCCTCCATAGAGACACTATAATACTGTATTACATTCTGCCTCCATAGAGACACTATAATACTGTTGTATTACATTCTGCCTCCATAGAGACACTATACTACTGTTGTATTACATTCTGCCTCCATAGAGACACATAATACTGTATTACATTCTGCCTCCATAGAGACACTATACTACTGTTGTATTACATTCTGCCTCCATAGAGACACTATAATACTGTATTACATTCTGCCTCCATAGAGACACTATAATACTGTATTACATTCTGCCTCCATAGAGACACTATAATACTGTATTACATTCTGCCTCCATAGAGACACTATAATACTGTATTACATTCTGCCTCCATAGAGACACTATAATACTGTTGTATTACATTCTGCCTCCATAGAGACACTATAATACTGTATTACATTCTGCCTCCATAGAGACACTATAATACTGTTGTATTACATTCTGCCTCCATAGAGACACTATAATACTGTATTACATTCTGCCTCCATAGAGACACTATAATACTGTATTACATTCTGCCTCCATAGAGACACTATAATACTGTTGTATTACATTCTGCTCCATAGAGACACTATAATACTGTATTACATTCTGCCTCCATAGAGACACTATAATACTGTATTACATTCTGCCTCCATAGAGACACTATAATACTGTTGTATTACATTCTGCCTCCATAGAGACACTATAATACTGTATTACATTCTGCCTCCATAGAGACACTATAATACTGTTGTATTACATTCTGCCTCCATAGAGACACTATAATACTGTTGTATTACATTCTGCCTCCATAGAGACACTATAATACTGTTGTATTACATTCTGCCTCCATAGAGACACTATAATACTGTTGTATTACATTCTGCCTCCATAGAGACACTATAATACTGTATTACATTCTGCCTCCATAGAGACACTATACTACTGTTGTATTACATTCTGCCTCCATAGAGACACTATACTACTGTTGTATTACATTCTGCCTCCATAGAGACACTATAATACTGTATTACATTCTGCCTCCATAGAGACACTATAATACTGTATACATTCTGCCTCCATAGAGACACTATAATACTGTATTACATTCTGCCTCCATAGAGACACTATAATACTGTATTACATTCTGCCTCCATAGAGACACTATAATACTGTATTACATTCTGCCTCCATAGAGACACTATAATACTGTATTACATTCTGCCTCCATAGAGACACTATACTACTGTTGTATTACATTCTGCCTCCATAGAGACACTATAATACTGTTGTATTACATTCTGCCTCCATAGAGACACTATAATACTGTATTACATTCTGCCTCCATAGAGACACTATAATACTGTTGTATTACATTCTGCCTCCATAGAGACACTATAATACTGTTGTATTACATTCTGCCTCCATAGAGACACTATAATACTGTTGTATTACATTCTGCCTCCATAGAGACACTATACTACTGTATTACATTCTGCCTCCATAGAGACACTATACTACTGTATTACATTCTGCCTCCATAGAGACACTATAATACTGTATTACATTCTGCCTCCATAGAGACACTATACTACTGTATTACATTCTGCCTCCATAGAGACACTATAATACTGTTGTATTACATTCTGCCTCCATAGAGACACTATAATACTGTTGTATTACATTCTGCCTCCATAGAGACACTATAATACTGTATTACATTCTGCCTCCATAGAGACACTATAATACTGTTGTATTACATTCTGCCTCCATAGAGACACTATAATACTGTTGTATTACATTCTGCCTCCATAGAGACACTATAATACTGTATTACATTCTGCCTCCATAGAGACACTATAATACTGTATTACATTCTGCCTCCATAGAGACACTATAATACTGTATTACATTCTGCCTCCATAGAGACACTATAATACTGTATTACATTCTGCCTCCATAGAGACACTATAATACTGTATTACATTCTGCCTCCATAGAGACACTATAATACTGTATTACATTCTGCCTCCATAGAGACACTATAATACTGTATTACATTCTGCCTCCATAGAGACACTATAATACTGTATTACATTCTGCCTCCATAGAGACACTATAATACTGTATTACATTCTGCCTCCATAGAGACACTATACTACTGTTGTATTACATTCTGCCTCCATAGAGACACTATACTACTGTTGTATTACATTCTGCCTCCATAGAGACACTATAATACTGTATTACATTCTGCCTCCATAGAGACACTATAATACTGTTGTATTACATTCTGCCTCCATAGAGACACTATAATACTGTTGTATTACATTCTGCCTCCATAGAGACACTATAATACTGTTGTATTACATTCTGCCTCCATAGAGACACTATACTACTGTTGTATTACATTCTGCCTCCATAGAGACACTATAATACTGTTGTATTACATTCTGCCTCCATAGAGACACTATAATACTGTATTACATTCTGCCTCCATAGAGACACTATAATACTGTTGTATTACATTCTGCCTCCATAGAGACACTATAATACTGTTGTATTACATTCTGCCTCCATAGAGACACTATAATACTGTTGTATTACATTCTGCCTCCATAGAGACACTATAATACTGTTGTATTACATTCTGCCTCCATAGAGACACTATAATACTGTATTACATTCTGCCTCCATAGAGACACTATAATACTGTATTACATTCTGCCTCCATAGAGACACTATAATACTGTTGTATTACATTCTGCCTCCATAGAGACACTATACTACTGTTGTATTACATTCTGCCTCCATAGAGACACTATAATACTGTATTACATTCTGCCTCCATAGAGACACTATAATACTGTATTACATTCTGCCTCCATAGAGACACTATAATACTGTATTACATTCTGCCTCCATAGAGACACTATAATACTGTATTACATTCTGCCTCCATAGAGACACTATAATACTGTTGTATTACATTCTGCCTCCATAGAGACACTATAATACTGTATTACATTCTGCCTCCATAGAGACACTATAATACTGTTGTATTACATTCTGCCTCCATAGAGACACTATAATACTGTATTACATTCTGCCTCCATAGAGACACTATAATACTGTATTACATTCTGCCTCCATAGAGACACTATAATACTGTTGTATTACATTCTGCCTCCATAGAGACACTATAATACTGTATTACATTCTGCCTCCATAGAGACACTATAATACTGTTGTATTACATTCTGCCTCCATAGAGACACTATAATACTGTTGTATTACATTCTGCCTCCATAGAGACACTATAATACTGTTGTATTACATTCTGCCTCCATAGAGACACTATAATACTGTTGTATTACATTCTGCCTCCATAGAGACACTATATACTGTATTACATTCTGCCTCCATAGAGACACTATACTACCGTTGTATTACATTCTGCCTCCATAGAGACACTATACTACTGTTGTATTACATTCTGCCTCCATAGAGACACTATAATACTGTATTACATTCTGCCTCCATAGAGACACTATAATACTGTATTACATTCTGCCTCCATAGAGACACTATAATACTGTATTACATTCTGCCTCCATAGAGACACTATAATACTGTATTACATTCTGCCTCCATAGAGACACTATAATACTGTAGTACATTCTGCCTCCATAGAGACACTATAATACTGTATTACATTCTGCCTCCATAGAGACACTATAATACTGTTGTATTACATTCTGCCTCCATAGAGACACTATAATACTGTTGTATTACATTCTGCCTCCATAGAGACACTATAATACTGTATTACATTCTGCCTCCATAGAGACACTATAATACTGTATTACATTCTGCCTCCATAGAGACACTATAATACTGTTGTATTACATTCTGCCTCCATAGAGACACTATAATACTGTATTATATTCTGCCTCCATAGAGACACTATACTACTGTTGTATTACATTCTGCCTCCATAGAGACACTATACTACTGTTGTATTACATTCTGCCTCCATAGAGACACTATAATACTGTATTACATTCTGCCTCCATAGAGACACTATAATACTGTTGTATTACATTCTGCCTCCATAGAGACACTATAATACTGTATTACATTCTGCCTCCATAGAGACACTATAATACTGTATTACATTCTGCCTCCATAGAGACACTATAATACTGTTGTATTACATTCTGCCTCCATAGAGACACTATAATACTGTATTACATTCTGCCTCCATAGAGACACTATAATACTGTTGTATTACATTCTGCCTCCATAGAGACACTATAATACTGTATTACATTCTGCCTCCATAGAGACACTATAATACTGTATTACATTCTGCCTCCATAGAGACACTATAATACTGTTGTATTACATTCTGCCTCCATAGAGACACTATAATACTGTATTACATTCTGCCTCCATAGAGACACTATACTACCGTTGTATTACATTCTGCCTCCATAGAGACACTATAATACTGTATTACATTCTGCCTCCATAGAGACACTATAATACTGTTGTATTACATTCTGCCTCCATAGAGACACTATAATACTGTATTACATTCTGCCTCCATAGAGACACTATAATACTGTATTACATTCTGCCTCCATAGAGACACTATAATACTGTATTACATTCTGCCTCCATAGAGACACTATAATACTGTAGTACATTCTGCCTCCATAGAGACACTATAATACTGTAGTACATTCTGCCTCCATAGAGACACTATAATACTGTAGTACATTCTGCCTCCATAGAGACACTATAATACTGTATTACATTCTGCCTCCATAGAGACACTATAATACTGTATTACATTCTGCCTCCATAGAGACACTATAATACTGTAGTACATTCTGCCTCCATAGAGACACTATAATACTGTAGTACATTCTGCCTCCATAGAGACACTATAATACTGTAGTACATTCTGCCTCCATAGAGACACTATAATACTGTATTACATTCTGCCTCCATAGAGACACTATAATACTGTAGTACATTCTGCCTCCATAGAGACACTATAATACTGTTGTATTACATTCTGTCCTTAGAGCGCTGTGCTTCCTGAAGCTAGATATGTTTGCTGAAGCCAAGCAGGACTGTGACTCTGCCCTGAGGCTGGAGCCAGCCAATAAGAAGGCCTTCTACAGACGGGCCATGGCCAATAAAGGCCTCAAGGTAAAGGGACAGGCGTTCACACGACTAGTTTGTGGGTTTGGCCCAATCTGGGTTGACTACTTTTGTAGACAGGTATTGAAACGACTACCTGGTCTCTTCCTCATCCTCTTCCTCCACATATATAAATGTGTGTGTGTGTGTGTGTGTGTGTGTGTGTGTGTGTGTGTGTGTGTGTGTGTGTGCCCCCATCCCCAGGACTACCTGGCGTGCAGCTCTGACCTACAGGAGGTGCTACAGCAGGATCCCAACGTAGCTGAGGCTGAGAAGGAGCTGCAGGAGGTCACGCTGCTGCTCAGACAGAGTCTGGCCCGGGGATCACCTAGCAATCCCAGGAGGACTGTACCCATCACTGAGGTAGAATATACTACACGTTAATATATACACTATACTACACATTAATATATACACTATTCTACCATACCCATCACTGAGGTAGAATATACTACACATTAATATATACTACACATTAATATATACACTATACTACCATACCCATCACTGAGGTAGAATATACTACACATTAATATATACTACACATTAATATATACACTATACTACACATTAATATATACAATATACTACACAGTAATATATACACTATACTACACATTAATATATACACTATACTACACATTAATATATACAATATACTACACAGTAATATATACACTATACTACACATTAATATATACACTATTCTACCATACCCATCACTGAGGTAGAATATACTACACATTAATATATACACTATACAGGTAATGTAATAATGGGGAAGGACACGGCTAATGTAATAATGGGGAAGGACACGGCTAATGTAATAATGGGGAAGGACACGGCTAATGTAATAATAGGAAAGGACACGGCTAATGTAATAATGGGTAAGGGCACTAGATAATGTATTAATGGGGAAGGACACTAGATAATGTATTAATGGGGAAGGACACTAGATAATGTAATCATGGGAAAGACACTAGCTAATGTAATAATGGGGAAGGACACATCTAATGTAATAATGGGTAAGTACACAGCTAATGTAATAATGGGTAAGGACACTAGATCATGTAATAATGGGTAAGGACACTAGATAATGCAATAATGGGGAAGGACACTAGATCATGTAATCATGGGGAAGGACACTAGATAATGTAATTAGGGGCCACAAAGCGGTGTCTAGATGGTCACAAGCTGTCTTCCTGTCCTCCGTCAGGTTGAGGGGACTGAGGACGAAGACCAGCAGGCTGCAGAGCCAGACAGGACCAAAGTAGCAGAATCAGAGACAGCAGAAACATCAACAACATCCACGTCAACCCCAGGCCCAGCAGAGAACCACTGTGGAGGAGGAGGAAGAGGAGGAGAGGAGGAGGCAATAACCATCAACCTCCAGCCCTCGAACGCCTATGAGTTCAACCAGTCCCTGAACGCAGCGCGGGCCCAGTCCAACCTCCCAGCCTGTGCTGAGCTGCTGAGCCGTGTTCCCCCTGAGACTCTGCCCGTCTACCTCAGTAATCAGCTGGATGGGCACACAGTTAGCTTCATTATGCAGACCCTGGACACACAGCTCCTACAGAAGGACCCTAACCTCGTCTACCAGCACCTCAACCATCTACACACTGCTGACAGGTTCTCGGTATGATCTAGAAGCTTCACCTTGGCCGAACCATTCAAAACAAACCACAATGAACCAACGTCACGCTGCTCCTTGCCTTGTACAAGTCTGAACCAACGTCGCGCTGCTCCTTGCCTTGTACAAGTCTGAACCAACGTCGTGCTGCTCCTTGCCTTGTACAAGTCTGAACCAACGTCGCGCTGCTCCTTGCCTTGTACAAGTCTGAACCAACGTCGCGCTGCTCCTTGCCTTGTACAAGTCTGAACCAACGTCGCGCTGCTCCTTGCCTTGTACAAGTCTGAACCAACGTCGCGCTGCTCCTTGCCTTGTACAAGTCTGAACCAACGTCGCGCTGCTCCTTGCCTTGTACAAGTCTGAACCAACGTCGCGCTGCTCCTTGCCTTGTACAAGTCTGAACCAACGTCGCGCTGCTCCTTGCCTTGTACAAGTCTGAACCAACGTCGCGCTGCTCCTTGCCTTGTACAAGTCTGAACCAACGTCGCGCTGCTCCTTGCCTTGTACAAGTCTGAACCAACGTCGCGCTGCTCCTTGCCTTGTACAAGTCTGAACCAACGTCGCGCTGCTCCTTGCCTTGTACAAGTCTGAACCAACGTCGCGCTGCTCCTTGCCTTGTACAAGTCTGAACCAACGTCGCGCTGCTCCTTGCCTTTTACAAGTCTGAACCAACGTCGCGCTGCTCCTTGCCTTGTACAAGTCTGAACCAACGTCGCGCTGCTCCTTGCCTTGTACAAGTCTGAACCAACGTCGCGCTGCTCCTTGCCTTGTACAAGTCTGAACCAACGTCGCGCTGCTCCTTGCCTTGTACAAGTCTGAACCAACGTCGCGCTGCTCCTTGCCTTGTACAAGTCTGAACCAACGTCGCGCTGCTCCTTGCCTTGTACAAGTCTGAACCAACGTCGCGCTGCTCCTTGCCTTGTACAAGTCTGAACCAACGTCGCGCTGCTCCTTGCCTTGTACAAGTCTGAACCAACGTCGCGCTGCTCCTTGCCTTGTACAAGTCTTCACATGCAAATGTGATCTTGGTGAACGTCTGGAAAATGTCCTTTATAAGTCAAGTGCAGTGAGATGATGGTGCTTTGTGGTTCGTTTTGAATCCCGGTATTAATGTATTTTTCATTCTTGTTTGGTGTTTTGGATCTTTTTATTTAGCTAAACTAGACAGTCTGTTGTCAGGTTGTAGTACTGACCACTGTGTGTCTCTACTGACCACTGTGTGTCTCTACTGTTGTCAGGTTGTAGTACTGACCACTGTGTGTCTCTACTGACCACTGTGTGTCTCTACTGTTGTCAGGTTGTAGTACTGACCACTGTGTGTCTCTACTGACCACTGTGTGTCTCTACTGTTGTCAGGTTGTAGTACTGACCACTGTGTGTCTCTACTGACCACTGTGTGTCTCTACTGTTGTCAGGTTGTAGTACTGACCACTGTGTGTCTCTACTGACCACTGTGTGTCTCTACTGTTGTCAGGTTGTAGTACTGACCACTGTGTTGTTGTATTGTTTATTGATACCGATCAGGGAAACAGCTGTTTTAAAGGCCACTGTGTATCAACAGGTAGTCGTGATGACGTGTTAACCTTATATGCATATCCTAGCTTCTGGGCCTGAGTAGCAGGCAGTTTAATTTGGGCACGCATTTCATCCAAATTTCTCTGTGTGTTAACCTCTCGTCTCTGTGTGTTAACCTCTCGTCTCTGTGTGTTAACCTCTCGTCTCTGTGTGTTAACCTCTCGTCTCTGTGTGTTAACCTCTCGTCTCTGTGTGTTAACCTCTCGTCTCTGTGTGTTAACCTCTCGTCTCTGTGTGTTACCAGGTCGTCGTGATGCTGCTAAAGAGTGAACATGATCAGATGACTCGACTGTTTGACCGTCTGTCTGCTGTGGACAGTGATGCCTTCAGTAAGAACGATGTGCAGAACCTGGCCAACAAGTACATCTGACCTCTAACCTCTGACCCTGTCTGGCCTGCTGGAGCGCATCCCAAATAGGTCCCTATTACAGAGTGCACTATGGAGGGAATAAGGCACCATTTGGAAACATCACAGCCGACTTTAAATACGAGTCCAGACTGCAAATCACCTTGCGTCATAAATAACTACTCAATATTATTTTGTAGGTCAAGTCACAATTTACCCATGATACATCACGGTTTTGATGTTCTCAAACGTGACCCTTCACTCTGTCCTGCGTGAAGCTCCCAACATGACGTACTGGATCTATGCAACGCTGCACAACACGACTCAGAAGAACGTGCTCAGAACATTACGGACCCAAACCGACCCGTTTCTTTCTCTCTATGTAATATATCACATCTCTACCGACCTCTACTAGGTATTTCTCTCTCTCCAAAGACCTTTTTCCACCCTGATCTGTTTTAGCGTTAGTTGACCGACAGTATATATTGTGAACTATTTCGCTTTTAAAAAAACATTCATGCATAGGTCCAATGTTCCAAGATATCTGTCAGCGTTTCCCTGCTGGGTCCGTGTTCTGCGGGCCGGGTCCGTGTTCTGCGGGCCGGGTCCGTGTTCTGCGGGCCGGGTCCGTGTTCTGCGGGCCGGGTCCGTGTTCTGCGGGCCGGGTCCGTGTTCTGCGGGCCGGGTCCGTGTTCTGCGGGCCGGGTCCGTGTTCTGCGGGCCGGGTCCGTGTTCTGCGGGCCGGGTCCATTCTCCAGCCTGCAGAACCTTTTCAAATCAGATAACAACCATAACAATGTGTGACTACTTTCCCAGGCTGCTTTGACTGACCAATAGGATGGTTGATTGACCAATAGGATGGTTGACTGACCAATAGGATGGTTGATTGACCAATAGGATGGTTGATTGACCAATAGGATGGTTGACTGACCAATAGGATGGTTGATTGACCAATAGGATGGTTGACTGACCAATAGGATGGTTGATTGACCAATAGGATGGTTGACTGACCAATAGGATGGTTGATTGACCAATAGGATGGTTGATTGACCAATAGGATGGTTGATTGACCAATAGGATGGTTGACTGACCAATAGGATGGTTGACTGACCAATAGGATGGTTGACTGACCAATAGGATGGTTGACTGACCAATAGGATGGTTGACTGACCAATAGGATGGTTGATTGACCAATAGGATGGTTGACTGACCAATAGGATGGTTGACTGACCAATAGGATGGTTGATTGACCAATAGGATGGTTGATTGACCAATAGGATGGTTGATTGACCAATAGGATGGTTGATTGACCAATAGGATGGTTGATTGACCAATAGGATGGTTGATTGACCAATACGATGGTTGATTGACCAATAGGATGGTTGATTGACCAATAGGATGGTTGACTGACCAATAGGATGGTTGACTGACCAATAGGATGGTTGACTGACCAATAGGATGGTTGACTGACCAATAGGATGGTTGATTTGTTTCCCGGGTTTGAATATTTAAACCCGGGAATGGACAATGAATTCCAAGCTTGGAAGACATAACGACTTGAATTGACCGGGCTAGCGTTAGCCCCAGAGGCTATTGTTGTTGTACAGCTTTATCATGCTGATATTAAACTAGATTAATGCATAAATCACAATATTAACCAAGCGTATAAACGATCCAAACAGCACTATTTCCTCTGGGGTTCAAGGAGTATTTAAACTAGATTAATGCATGATGCATACATCACAATATTAACCAAGCGTATAAACGATCCAAACAGCACCATTTCCTCTGGGGTTCATGGAGTATTTTTCCTCTGGGGTTCAAGGAGTTTTTGACCATCCATTCTCTGTTTAGAAATACAATGCTAGTTTTGGGCCAGTCGTCTCAGTTCTGTGTATAACCCCCATTTGTATGAAAACAATGATGAAGCAACTAACAATGTGCGCAATACTAACAGGGAATTATACAGGACGGCAAGTCAAGGTAAATGCAAAGTAATTGTGTAAAAACATGTATCTTTTGAAGAAATTACCAGAAGTTATGAAAATGCCCCAGCATCAGTCAGCCAGCCAGTCAGCCAGCCAGCCAGCCAGTCAGTCAGCCAGCCAGCCAGTCAGTCAGCTAGCCAGCCAGCAGAGCACCCTTCCATCTGCAGTAGTCAGCAGTCTAATGCCCCAGTCAGCCAGCCAGCCAGCCAGTCAGTCAGCAGAGCACCCTTCCATCTGCAGTAGTCAGCAGTCTAATGCCCCAGTCAGCCAGCCAGCCAGTCAGCCAGCAGAGCACCCCTCCATCTGCAGTAGTCAGCAGTCTAATGCCCCAGCCAGCCAGCCAGCCAGTCAGTCAGCATGGCACCCTTCCATCTGGAGTAGTCAGCAGCCTAATGCCCCAGTCAGCCAGCCAGCCAGTCAGCCAGTCAGTCAGCAGATCACCCTTCCATCTGCAGTAGTCAGCAGCCTAATGCCCCAGCCAGCCAGTCAGCCAGCCAGCCAGTCAGTCAGTCAGCAGAGCACCCTTCCATCTACAGTAGTCAGCAGTCTAATGCCCCAGCCAGCCAGTCAGTCAGCCAGCCAGTCAGTCAGCAGAGCACCCTTCCATCTGCAGTGATCAGCAGCCTAATGCCCCAGTCAGCCAGCCAGCCAGCCAGCCAGTCAGCAGAGCACCCTTCCATCTGCAGTAGTCAGCAGTCTAATGCCCCAGCCAGCCAGTCAGCCAGCCAGTCAGTCAGCAGAGCACCCTTCCATCTACAGTAGTCAGCAGTCTAATGCCCCAGTCAGCCAGCCAGCCAGTCAGCCAGCCAGCCAGTCAGTCAGCAGAGCACCCTTCCATCTACAGTAGTCAGCAGTCTAATGCCCCAGTCAGCCAGCCAGCCAGTCAGCCAGCAGAGCACCCTTCCATCTACAGTAGTCAGCAGCCTAATGCCCCAGTCAGCCAGTCAGCCAGCCAGCCAGCCAGTCAGTCAGCAGAGCACCCTTCCATCTGCAGTAGTCAGCAGCCTAATGCCCCAGTCAGCCAGTCAGTCAGCCAGCCAGTCAGCCAGCCAGTCAGTCAGCAGAGCACCCTTCCATCTGCAGTAGTCAGCAGCCTAATGCCCCAGTCAGCCAGTCAGTCAGCCAGCCAGTCAGCAGAGCACCCTTCCATCTGCAGTAGTCAGCAGCCTAATGCCCCAGTCAGCCAGCCAGCCAGTCAGTCAGCAGAGCACCCTTCCATCTGCAGTAGTCAGCAGCCTAATGCCCCAGTCAGCCAGCCAGCCAGCCAGTCAGCAGAGCACCCTTCCATCTGCAGTAGTCAGCAGTCTAATGCCCCAGTCAGCCAGCCAGCCAGTCAGTCAGCAGAGCACCCTTCCATCTGCAGTAGTCAGCAGCCTAATGCCCCAGTCAGCCAGCCAGCCAGTCAGCCAGCAGAGCACCCCTCCATCTGCAGTAGTCAGCAGTCTAATGCCCCAGCCAGCCAGCCAGCCAGTCAGTCAGCATGGCACCCTTCCATCTGGAGTAGTCAGCAGCCTAATGCCCCAGTCAGCCAGCCAGCCAGTCAGCCAGTCAGTCAGCAGATCACCCTTCCATCTGCAGTAGTCAGCAGCCTAATGCCCCAGCCAGCCAGTCAGCCAGCCAGCCAGTCAGTCAGTCAGCAGAGCACCCTTCCATCTACAGTAGTCAGCAGTCTAATGCCCCAGCCAGCCAGTCAGTCAGCCAGCCAGTCAGTCAGCAGAGCACCCTTCCATCTGCAGTGATCAGCAGCCTAATGCCCCAGTCAGCCAGCCAGCCAGCCAGCCAGTCAGCAGAGCACCCTTCCATCTGCAGTAGTCAGCAGTCTAATGCCCCAGCCAGCCAGTCAGCCAGCCAGTCAGTCAGCAGAGCACCCTTCCATCTACAGTAGTCAGCAGTCTAATGCCCCAGTCAGCCAGCCAGCCAGTCAGCCAGCCAGCCAGTCAGTCAGCAGAGCACCCTTCCATCTACAGTAGTCAGCAGTCTAATGCCCCAGTCAGCCAGCCAGCCAGTCAGCCAGCAGAGCACCCTTCCATCTACAGTAGTCAGCAGCCTAATGCCCCAGTCAGCCAGTCAGCCAGCCAGCCAGCCAGCCAGCCAGCCAGCCAGTCAGTCAGCAGAGCACCCTTCCATCTGCAGTAGTCAGCAGCCTAATGCCCCAGTCAGCCAGTCAGTCAGCCAGTCAGTCAGCCAGCCAGTCAGCCAGCCAGTCAGTCAGCAGAGCACCCTTCCATCTGCAGTAGTCAGCAGCCTAATGCCCCAGTCAGCCAGTCAGTCAGCCAGCCAGTCAGCAGAGCA
Organism: Oncorhynchus kisutch; assembly: GCF_002021735.2. Taxonomy (NCBI): domain Eukaryota; kingdom Metazoa; phylum Chordata; class Actinopteri; order Salmoniformes; family Salmonidae; genus Oncorhynchus; species Oncorhynchus kisutch. The sequence continues at coordinate 46,315 of NW_022265801.1, read as the reverse complement.
CCCTTCCATCTGCAGTAGTCAGCAGCCTAATGCCCCAGTCAGCCAGCCAGCCAGTCAGTCAGCAGAGCACCCTTCCATCTGCAGTAGTCAGCAGCCTAATGCCCCAGTCAGCCAGCCAGCCAGCCAGTCAGCAGAGCACCCTTCCATCTGCAGTAGTCAGCAGTCTAATGCCCCAGTCAGCCAGCCAGCCAGTCAGTCAGCAGAGCACCCTTCCATCTGCAGTAGTCAGCAGCCTAATGCCCCAGTCAGCCAGTCAGTCAGCCAGCCAGTCAGTCAGCCAGCCAGTCAGTCAGCAGAGCACCCTTCCATCTACAGTAGTCAGCAGTCTAATGCTCACAGTGGAGAGACGAGAAGCAGCATCTTTGTGAGATGTGCCGTTGGAGTTCAGCTCATGGATCTACACTGTTCTGTTGTGAACCCATTTCAGATGTTCTGTTGTGAACCCATTTCAGATGTTCTGTTGTGAACCCATTTCAGATGTTCTGTTGTGAACCCATTTCAGATGTTCTGTTGTGAACCCATTTCAGATGTTATGTTGTGAACCCATTTCAGATGTTCTGTTGTGAACCCATTTCAGATGTTCTGTTGTGAACCCATTTCAGATGTTCTGTTCGTTGCAGAAGACAATAGTACATTTAAAAACATTTAAAATGACTTGTCAAAATGTTAGTGTGTTCTTCTTTCTTTCTTTGTCAACCTCAAGGTGATCTGAATGTACCAAATCAAATCAATCAAATTTATTTATATAGCCCTTCGTACATCAGCTGATATCTCAAAGTGCTGTACAGAAACCCAGCCTAAAACCCCAAACAGCAAGCAATGCAGGTGTAGAAGCACGGTGGCTAGGAAAAACTCCCTAGGAAGGCCAATACCTAGGAAGAAACCTAGAGAGGAACCAGGCTATGTGGGGTGGCCAGTCCTCTTCTGGCTGTGCCGGGTGGAGATTATAACAGAACATGGCCAAGATGTTCAAATGTTCATAAATGACCAGCATGGTCGAATAATAATAAGGCAGAACAGTTGAAACTGGAGCAGCAGCACAGTCAGGTGGAAGTTGAAACTGGAGCAGCAGCATGGCCAGGTGGACTGGGGACAGCAAGGAGTCATCATGTCAGGTAGTCCTGGGGCATGGTCCTAGGGCTCAGGTCAGTTGAAACTGGAACAGCAGCATGGCCAGGTGGACTGGGGACAGCAAGGAGTCATCATGTCAGTCGCTTGGTTTAACCATTCTATAGCAATATAGCTGCACGGTCAGCGGGCTAGCGGTTCAGTGAGGGAGTCGCTTGGTTTAATCATTCTATAGCAATAGCTGCATGGTCAGCGGGCTAGCGGTTCAGTGAGGGAGTCGCTTGGTTTAACCATTCTATAGCAATATAGCTGCATGGTCAGCGGGCTAGCGGTTCAGGGAGGGAGTCGCTTGGTTTAACCATTCTATAGCAATAGCTGCATGGTCAGCGGGCTAGCGGTTCAGTGAGGGAGTCGCTTGGTTTAACCATTCTATAGCAATATAGCTGCATGGTCAGCGGGCTAGCGGTTCAGTGAGGGAGTCGCTTGGTTTAACCATTCTATAGCAATAGCTGCATGGTCAGTGGGCTAGCGGTTCAGGGAGGGAGTCGCTTGGTTTAAGGGAGTCGCTTGGTTTAACCATTCTATAGCAATAGCTGCACGGTCAGCGGGCTAGCGGCTCAGTGAGGGAGTCGCTTGGTTTAACCATTCTATAGCAAAATAAAAAATATGTAAAAATGTGTTTTAAGTCAAAAATGTAAATGGTTCTTTTAACAATAAAACTGGGATAAATAGTTTATACAGGCGTATTTCTCTGATACTATACAAATCAATGATTGTGAATATATTAATGTTATGAAAAACTGAATAAAAGTGAAGACCAATTGTCCTCTTGATTCTTATTGTTACTAAAAACTGATATCTGCCTCAGAATGCTGTTCGTTGACTACAGCTCAGCGTTCAACACCATCGTGCCCTCTGAGCTCAACACCAAGCTAAGGATCCTGGGACTAAACACCTCCCTCTGCAACTGGATCCTGGACTTCCTGACGGGCCGCCCCCAGGTGGTGAGGGTAGGTAACAACATGTCTGCCACGCTGATTCTCAACACTGGGGCCCCTCAGGGGTGTGTGCTTAGTTCCCTCCTGTACTCCCTGTTCACCCACGACTGCAACACCATCATTAAGTTTGCTGACGACACAACAGTGGTAGGCCTGATCCCCGACAATGATGAGACAGCCTATAGGAGGTCAGAGACCTGGCAGTGTGGTGCCAGGACATCAACCTCTCCCTCAACGTGATCAAGACAAAAGAGCTGATCGTAGACTACAGGAAAAAGAGGGCCGAACACGCCCCATTCACATCGACGGGGCTGTAGTGGAGCGGGTCAAGAGTTAAGTTCCTTGGTGTCCACATCACCAACGAACTATCATGGTACAAACACAGCAAGACAGTCATGAAGAGGGCACGACAAAACCTATTTCCCCTCAGGAGATTGAAAAGATTTGGCATGGGTTCCCAGATCCTCAAATTCTCTCTGCTAACACAGGGCAAGCGGTACCGGAGCACCGAGTCTAGCACCGTCATGATGCCACCTTTCCAACAAGACTTCTGCCCTGCTAGAGCTTCCCCCCGGTCAACTGTAAGTGCTGTTATTGTGAAGTGGAAACATCTAGAAGCAACAACGTAAGCCACGCAAGCTCACAGAACTGGACCGCTGAGTGCTGAAGCGCGTCTGTCCTCGGTTGAAACACTCACAACCGAGTTCCAAACTGCCTCTGGAAGCAACGTCAGCACAAGAACTGTTGGTCGGGAGTTTCATGAAATGGGTTTCCATGGCCGAGCAGCCGCACACAAGCCTTCAGATCACCACGCCTAATACCAAGTGTCGGCTAGAGTGGTGTAAAGCTCGCCGCCATCCAGCACTCTGGATCAGTGGAAACGCATTATCTTGATTCGATGAATGACGCTTCACCATCTAGCAGTCTGTTGGACGAATCTGGGTTTGGCGGATGCCAGGAAAACACTACTTGCCCCAATGCATAGTGCTAACTGTAAAGTTTGGTGGAGGAGGAATAATGGTCTGGGGCTGTTTTTCCATGGTTCAGGCCCCTTAGTTCCAGTGAAGGGAAATCTTAACGCTACAGCATACACTGACATTCTAGATGATTCTGTGCTTCCAACTTTGTGGCAACAGTTTGGGGAAGGCCCTTTCCTGTTTCAGCATGACAATGCCCCCGTGCACAAAGCCAGGTCCATACACAAATGGTTTGCCGTGATCGGTGTGGAAGAACTTGACTGGCCTGAACAGAGCCCTGACCTCAACCCCATCGAACACCTTTGGGATGAACTGGAACGCCTACTGCGAGCCAGGCCTAATCACCCAACATCAGGGCCCGACCTCACTAATGCTCGTGGCTGAGTCCCCGCAGCAATGTTCCTACATCTAGTGGAAAGCTTTCCCAGAAGAGTGGAGGCTGTTATAGCAGCAATGTCCCAACATCTAGTGGAAAGCCTTCCCAGAAGAGTGGAGGCTGTTATAGCAGCAATGTCCCAACATCTAGTGGAAAGCCTTCCCAGAAGAGTGGAGGCTGTTATAGCAGCAATGTCCCAACATCTAGTGGAAAGCCTTCCCAGAAGAGTGGGCTGTTATAGCAGCAAAGGGGGAAAAACAGCTCCATATTAATGCCAATGATTTTGTAATGAGATGTTACATCCTTTTTGGACATGTAATTTGTGTTTTGGAAGGGCTGTGGTCTCAAGCCACCGCATCCTCGTTTGTCAGCCTTCCTTCCGTACCTGCGGTGAAAAATGGAAGAGCTACAAGGCTGTTTGTCCGACCAGGAGACATCCCGGGACACGGCTGTAACGTCTGAAAGGTCTCCCCTACAGACTAATGTGGCCCTCCTATAGAAAGGGGAGACTCTCACGAACACGATGGGTGTTCTCATCTGAAGGTAACCTGGTAACCTTTCAAAATTAAAAACCTGAAGGTAACCGTTAAAAATGATCATAGTAGTTTTATGCACCCCAAAAGGGGTTCAAATGTAGAACAAAATATATAGTTCCTGATCTTTCTTATATCTCAGACAGAGGACACCTCAAAACCTTATTCCTTAAGATAGTCAAACAAATAATTAATTGGCATTTCTCTGGGCTATAGCAGTAAAGGCCAAATGCAGTATTTTATTAAATAATTTAATTATATTTGTTTTGTGATACCTACAGGGGTAATAGAATTCTAAATGAAATAACGAAAATGATCCATGGTATGACCCTCTTAAAACAATTCCACATGTCCATCTCATTAAAACAATTCCACATGTCCATCTCATTAAAACAATTCCACATGACCATCCCATTAAAACAATTCCACATGTCCATCTCATTAAAACAATTCCACATGACCATCTCATTAAAACAATTCCACATGACCATCTCGTTAAAACAATTCCACATGACCATCTCATTAAAACAATTCCACATGTCCATCTCATTAAAACAATTCCACATGACCATCCCATTAAAACAATTCCACATGTCCATCTCATTAAAACAATTCCACATGACCATCTCATTAAAACAATTCCACATGTCCATCTCATTAAAACAATTCCACATGACCATCTCATTAAAACAATTCCACATGACCATCTCATTAAAACAATTCCACATGACCATCTCATTAAAACAATTCCACATGACCATCTCATTAAAACAATTCCACATGTCCATCTCATTAAAACAATTCCACATGACCATCTCGTTAAAACAATTCCACATGTCCGCTTAGTAGAACCTGCTGAAGACTCACATGCTCATTAAAACCAAGGTGGCATAGCAGTTCAGACGTCTTTTGTCCTCGTCTTGTCGTGTCCTGTATATATTTATATTTACAACTTTTTCACATACATTTTATTTTTATTTTCCATCAACTCATCTTCAAAACACTCTCCTGCAACCCGCCTCACCAATGTATATTTATAAAAAAGTATTATTTACCTCAGATCTGTAATCCTCCAAGAAGCTAGCCAGAAACTCCAAGAAGCTAGCCTGAAACTAGCCAGAAGCTAATCCAGAAGCTAGTTCAGAAGCTAGTTAGCTCCTTTACTGGCAAATCGTTAGTATTCAGCTAACCACGGTTTGTGGTCATCAGCTATCCTTTAGCTCGAAAATCTATCGCCAGTTCTGTACGGCGCAGCGCGGCTCGGAACGGAACATACCGGACCAATTTTTCTCTCCATGTCCCTGGATTTCGACTGCTCTCTGGACATTCATACCCGGATCTCACAGCTAGCTAGCTGCTATCCGTGTGACTATCGGCCTTCGTCGATTCCGGAGCAAACATCAATTATTCCGGAGCTAGCAAGCTCCGTCAATCACTCCTGAGTTCCATCAATCACACCTGGGCTGCAGTCACCTATCCGGACCCGTTTTACTGCTTTCGCGGAGCCCCACCGGGCCTTCACAACTGGACTGCCGACGTTATCTACCCGAAGGAGTTATTCGGCTGGCTCCTGAACGCCCATCTGCGGCCTGCTAACCGTTAGCTGTCTTACCGGCTGCTATCTGAATAGACAATCGGACAATTTTTTTTATATATATATTTTTTTATTTTTTATTATTATTATTATGTTTTCTTCTTGGGCCTCTATAACTATATCTATTGTTTTTATTTTTGTTGTTGTTGTGTGATTTGGATTAATCCCCTCTACCACACGGAACCCCACTAATCTACTGACGGAACGCAAGAGGTAGCTAACAACAGACCTCCATCCTATGCTAGCTTGCTACCGATGCCCTGGCTAGCTGTCTAAATCACCAACCAACCTCTCCACTCACCGGACCCTTTTGATCACTCGACTAAGCATGCCTCTCCTTAATGTCAATATGTCTTGTCCATTTCTGTTCTGGTTAGTGTTTATTGGCTTATTTCACTGTAGAGCCTCTAGTCCTGCTCACTATACCTTATCCAACCTATTAGTTCCACCACCCACACATGCAATGACATCTCCTGGTTTCAACGATGTTTCTAGAGACAATATCTCTCTCTTCATCACTCAATACCTAGGTTTACCTCCACTATATTCACATCCTACCATACATTTGTCTGTACATTATACCTTGATGCTATTTTATCGCCCCCAGAAACCTCCTTTTACTCTATGTTCCAGACGTTCTAGACGACCAATTCTCATAGCTTTTAGCCGTACCCTTATTCTACTCCTCCTATGTTCCTCTGGCGATGTAGAGGTGAATCCAGGCCCTGCAGTGCCTAGCTCCACTCCTATTCCCCAGGCGCTCTCTTTTGACGACTTCTGTAACCGTAATAGCCTTGGTTTCATGCATGTTAACATTAGAAGCCTCCTCCCTAAGTTTGTTCTATTCACTGCTTTAGCACACTCTGCCAACCCGGATGTTCTAGCTGTGTCTGAATCCTGGCTTAGGAAGACCACCAAAAACTCAGACATTTTAATTCCAAACTACAACATTTTCAGACAAGATAGAACTGCCAAAGGGGGCGGTGTTGCAATCTACTGCAAAGATAGCCTGCAGAGTTCTGTCCTACTATCCAGGTCTGTACCCAAACAATTTGAACTTCTACTTTTAAAAATCCACCTCTCTAAAAACAAGTCTCTCACTGTTGCCGCCTGCTATAGACCACCCTCTGCCCCCAGCTGTGCTCTGGACACCATATGTGAACTGATTGCCCCCCATCTATCTTCAGAGTTCGTGCTGCTAGGCGACCTAAACTGGAACATGCTTAACACCCCAGCCATCCTACAATCTAAACTTGATGCCCTCAATCTCACACAAATTATCAATGAACCTACCAGGTACCTCCCCAAAACCTTAAACACGGGCACCCTCATAGATATCATCCTAACCAACTTCCCCTCTAAATACACCTCTGCTGTCTTCAACCAAGATCTCAGCGATCACTGCCTCATTGCCTGCATCCGTAATGGGTCAGCGGTCAAACGACCGCCACTCATCACTGTAAAACGCTCCCTGAAACACTTCTGCGAGCAGGCCTTTCTAATCGACCTGGCCGGGGTATCCTGGAAGGATATTGATCTCATCCCGTCAGTAGAGGATGCCTGGATATTTTTTTTAAATGCCTTCCTAACCATCCTAAATAAACATGCCCCATTCAAGAAATTTAGAACCAGGAACAGATATAGCCCTTGGTTCTCCCCAGACCTGACTGCCCTTAACCAACACAAAAACATCCTATGGCGTTCTGCATTAGCATCGAACAGCCCCCGTGATATGCAGCTGTTCAGGGAAGCTAGAAATCATTATACACAGGCAGTTAGAAAAGCCAAGGCTAGCTTTTTCAAGCAGAAATTTGCTTCCTGCAACACTAACTCAAAAAAGTTCTGGGACACTGTAAAGTCCATGGAGAATAAGAACACCTCCTCCCAGCTGCCCACTGCACTGAAGATAGGAAACACTGTCACCACTGATAAATCCACCATAATTGAGAATTTCAATAAGCATTTTTCTACGGCTGGCCATGCTTTCCACCTGGCTACTCCTACCCCGGACAACAGCACTGCACCCCCAACAGCAACTCGCCCAAGCCTTCCCCATTTCTCCTTCTCCCAAATCCATTCAGCTGATGTTCTGAAAGAGCTGCAAAATCTGGACCCCTACAAATCAGCCGGGCTAGACAATCTGGACCCTTTCTTTCTAAAATTATCTGCCGAAATTGTTGCCACCCCTATTACTAGCCTGTTCAACCTCTCTTTCGTGTCGTCTGAGATTCCCAAAGATTGGAAAGCAGCTGCGGTCATCCCCCTCTTCAAAGGGGGGGACACTCTTGACCCAAACTGCTACAGACCTATATCTATCCTACCGTGCCTTTCTAAGGTCTTCGAAAGCCAAGTCAACAAACAGATTACCGACCATTTCGAATCTCACCATACCTTCTCTGCTATGCAATCTGGTTTCAGAGCTGGTCATGGGTGCACCTCAGCCACGCTCAAGATCCTAAACGATATCTTAACCGCCATCGATAAGAAACATTACTGTGCAGCCGTATTCATTGATCTGGCCAAGGCTTTCGACTCTGTCAATCACCATATCCTCATCGGCAGACTCGACAGCCTTGGTTTCTCAAATGATTGCCTCGCCTGGTTCACCAACTACTTCTCTGATAGAGTTCAGTGTGTCAAATCGGAGGGTCTGCTGTCCGGACCTCTGGCAGTCTCTATGGGGGTGCCACAGGGTTCAATTCTTGGACCGACTCTCTTCTCTGTATACATCAATGAGGTCGCTCTTGCTGCTGGTGAGTCCCTGATCCACCTCTACGCAGACGACACCATTCTGTATACTTCCGGCCCTTCTCTGGACACTGTGTTAACAACCCTCCAGGCAAGCTTCAATGCCATACAACTCTCCTTCCGTGGCCTCCAATTGCTCTTGAATGCAAGTAAAACTAAATGCATGCTCTTCAACCGATCGCTGCCTGCACCTACCCGCCTGTCCAACATCACTACTCTGGACGGCTCTGACTTAGAATACGTGGACAACTACAAATACTTAGGTGTCTGGTTAGATTGTAAACTCTCCTTCCAGACCCATATCAAACATCTCCAATCCAAAGTTAAATCTAGAATTGGCTTCCTATTTCGCAACAAAGCATCCTTCACTCATGCTGCCAAACATACCCTTGTAAAACTGACCATCCTACCAATCCTCGACTTTGGCGATGTCATTTACAAAATAGCCTCCAATACCCTACTCAACAAATTGGATGCAGTCTATCACAGTGCAATCCGTTTTATCACCAAAGCCCCATATACTACCCACCATTGCGACCTGTACGCTCTCGTTGGCTGGCCCTCGCTTCATACTCGTCGCCAAACCCACTGGCTCCATGTCATCTACAAGACACTGCTAGGTAAAGTCCCCCCTTATCTCAGCTCGCTGGTCACCATAGCATCTCCCACCTGTAGCACACGCTCCAGCAGGTATATCTCTCTAGTCACCCCCAAAACCAATTCTTTCTTTGGCCGCCTCTCCTTCCAGTTCTCTGCTGCCAATGACTGGAACGAACTACAAAAATCTCTGAAACTGGAAACACTTATCTCCCTCACTAGCTTTAAGCACCAACTGTCAGAGCAGCTCACAGATTACTGCACCTGTACATAGCCCACCTATAATTTAGCCCAAACAACTACCTCTTTCCCAACTGTATTTAATTTTAATTTATTTATTTATTTTGCTCCTTTGCACCCCATTATTTTTTTATTTCTACTTTGCACATTCTTCCATTGCAAAACTACCATTCCAGTATTTTACTTGCTATATTGTATTTACTTTGCCATCTTGGCCTTTTTTGCCTTTACCTCCCTTCTCACCTCATTTGCTCACATTGTATATAGACTTGTTTATACTGCATTATTGACTGTATGTTTGTTTTTACTCCATGTGTAACTCTGTGTCGTTTTATCTGTCGAACTGCTTTGCTTTATCTTGGCCAGGTCGCAATTGTAAATGAGAACTTGTTCTCAACTAGCCTACCTGGTTAAATAAAGGTGTTCTCAACTAGCCTACCTGGTTAAATAAAGGTAAAATAAAATAAAAAAATAAAATGCTGGTCTGTGATTCATTAAACTAGATGGGCAGTTTCATGTCTCTACACTGTATTTCAGTTTCCTTCTCCAAGCCTCTAGAACACAGAGTCAGTCATTCAGTCGATCAGTCTCCACATTGAGACACCACCATTAACAACAACCTTAGGGAGGAGACCGACCAGGAAAAGTTTAAGAGATATTTATTTCTTTAGATATGCATTTTACACACATTGTAAAAGGAAATTAGCAAACGAATATACAGATACCTTTAAATGGCATTCTAGCCTGGTCCCAGATCTGTGTGTGTCCTCTGTCCATCTCCTTTGGTCATTACCACTTCAAACACAGATCTGGGGACAGGATCATGTCATTCTGCACAAATTAGAAAATCTATCTGGCACTAGTGTTTAAAGTATAGGAAAGGAAATGGTCAGGGCAGAGAATTAAACCAACAGGAAATGGACAGTGCAGAGAATTAAACCAACAGGAAATGGTCAGGGCAGAGAATTAAACCAACAGGAAATGGTCAGGGCAGAGAATTAAACCAACAGGAAATGGACAGTGCAGAGAATGAATCAGGGAATAAACAGACAACGTGTGTGAGGGGAGGAGAGGCAGCAGCATTTAAATCAGTCCAGAGATGTCATCATTCAGCCACGTCTTCACAGACCGGCAGGAGACACGGAACAGACGCCATGCGGTCCTGATGGCACACTACTCTCTATATAGTACACTACCTGTGCACTGTGTCGGGGAACAGACGCCATGCGGCCCTGATGGCACACTACTCTCTAGATAGTACACTACCTGTGCACTGTGTCGGGGAACAGACTGTCATTTGGGACACAGACAGGAATAGAGGGGGGGGGGGGGGGGTCAACTGATGATATCCCTGTACATACACTCTGAGCATTGCAGTACATTTATGTAACCAGTCTGGTTAACAGCAGGAGACTCTGGCCTCCTGTTATTTGCGTAGCATTTGTAAAGCGTATTAGAAAACAAACAAACAAGCAGTCTGTATACATTCCTGTGTTTATGTTGACATGTTTAACCACGCGGTGTAGACATGCTGCACCAGGTGGAGTCTGGGGGATGACAAAACAGACGTCGTCAAGGGTTACCAGGAACAAGAGTTCTCAAGAGCCTGAGTGCTGTCTTTGGTAGGCAATTGAACAAGACGTGTAAAGTCTACCACAGTATTATGAAGCCCTACTCGTCTAGTATCTCTCCTGGTCAAGAGACCATCTGAAAGCTGTTGTTTTAGCTTTTGAAAGTCTAGAAGAGGTGGAGAGATGCAGACGATTAGAAAGAGGAAAAACAGCTTTTCCTTTTCAAAAAGGCACAATGAGTAATAACCAACGTATATAAACCCTGGATTGCTGATGTTATGTGTTGGCCATTGAGATGCTTTGAAGCCACCGGTCGGCCATTTTGGCTCTCCCCAGTAGGGGATGGATTACTGATGTTATGTATTGGCCATTGAGATGCTTTGAAGCCATCGGTCGGCCATATTGGCTCTCCCCAGTAGGGGATGGATTACTGATATGTGTTGGCCATTGAGATGCTTTGAAGCCACCGGTCGGCCATATTGGCTCTCTCCAGTAGGGGATGGATTACTGATGTTATGTATTGGCCATTGAGATGCTTTGAAGCCATCGGTCGGCCATATTGGCTCTCCCCAGTAGGGGATGGATTACTGATGTTATGTGTTGGCCATTGAGATGCTTTGAAGCCACCGGTCGGCCATATTGGCTCTCTCCAGTAGGGGATGGATTACTGATGTTATGTATTGGCCATTGAGATGCTTTGAAGCCACCGGTCAGCCATTTTGGCTCTCCCCAGTAGGGGATGGATTACTGATGTTATGTATTGGCCATTGAGATGCTTTGAAGCCATCGGTCGGCCATATTGGCTCTCCCCAGTAGGGGATGGATTACTGATGTTATGTGTTGGCCATTGAGATGCTTTGAAGCCACCGGTCGGCCATATTGGCTCTCTCCAGTAGGGGATGGATTACTGATGTTATGTATTGGCCATTGAGATGCTTTGAAGCCATCAGTCGGCCATATTGGCTCTCCCCAGTAGGGGATGGATTACTGATGTTATGTGTTGGCCATTGCGATGCTTTGGAGCCACCGGTCGGCCATATTGGCTCTCCCCAGTAGGGGATGGATTACTGATGTTATGTGTTGGCCATTGCGATGCTTTGGAGCCACCGGTCGGCCATATTGGCTCTCTCCAGTAGGGGATGGATTACTGATATGTGTTGGCCATTGAGATGCTTTGAAGCCACCGGTCGGCCATATTGGCTCTCTCCAGTAGGGGATGGATTACTGATGTTATGTATTGGCGGCCATTGAGATGCTTTGAAGCCACCGGTCGGCCATTTTGGCTCTCCCCAGTAGGGGATGGATTACTGATATGTATTGGCCATTGAGATGCTTTGAAGCCACCGGTCGGCCATTTTGGCTCTCCCCAGTAGGGGATGGATTACTGATATGTGTTGGCCATTGAGATGCTTTGAAGCCACCGGTCGGTCATATTGGCTCTCTCCAGTAGGGGATGGATTACTGATATGTATTGGCCATTGAGATGCTTTGAAGCCACCGGTCGGCCATTTTGGCTCTCCCCAGTAGGGGATGGATTACTGATATGTGTTGGCCATTGAGATGCTTTGAAGCCACCGGTCGGTCATATTGGCTCTCTCCAGTAGGGGATGGATTACTGATATGTATTGGCCATTGAGATGCTTTGAAGCCACCGGTCGGCCATTTTGGCTCTCTCCATTAGGAGCAGGCCTCCATAGGAATGAATGGAATTCTACAGTGTTTCAATCAAATGTTTCCAGGACAACATTACATGTATTTTGTTTTGTTTTTGTTTTAGTGGGGACAGGAACATTAATCTAAAAAGGAAAATGTTATATATTATTTTATTTGTACGTTTAGCTCACATTATATAATGTAAAAGTATTAAGGTGTCTGTAGTGGAATACATGTTGTTAAAACCAATTAATAAATACATTTCTTTAGCTTCCAAAACATTGTTTTATACAATGGAGGGGGGGAAGAGCCAAGATGGAGGCACGGTGGCTTCAACACAGCGCCCCCTGTCAGTCATCTAGTGTATATATAAATCATTGGTTATAACAGATATGAAAGTGATCTTATTATGTGTGAGGTGAAAGCTTCTTCAGCCTGAAAAAAAAAAATATTTTACTGATGGTTGAAAAATATTTGTTAAACAATTTCAAGGAAGTGGCTCTCTCATTGGTGGGTTGTGGCTATTATAATTAACCCTTCATCCATCTTTGGGATGTTTAAACCATGGCCTTCCAGAGACCCAGCTCTACTTCTACCTAGCAACAGTACTCTGCTCCAGTACTTTGTCCCTCTCAGCTAGCCGTAGATAGAATAGTTTGTCCCTCTCAGCTAGCCGTAGATAAACTACTACCAGGCTTTTAAATTCCTTCCAGCGGACTAGTATTGAATTATAATAAGTACAAATCATCACTTAACAGAAGTGGTTTAATTATAAACTCATTTTAAAACTGAAGAGAACACGAAGGATAGTATTGCCCGGTTCATATTAAAAGTTCAACTTGGCGTTTTGAGAGCTTGAAGGTTCCTGAACGTTGCGTCCTGATCCCCAGCTTGACTGACAGTCCGCCCTGGGGGTCAGTGACGGGTCTCTTTCACTCCTGCTTGTGAGGAGGGACAGCAGCCAGTCAGAACACTGTCACATGACAGGAAACAACAGCCTTCACCTTGCTGTTTCTCCACTGCTTCATTTCCACACTTCAGAAATGTCCATTTAAAGCTTTTGTCTTCTGGGGAAGAAAGAAAAATAATAATAATTCTGTGAAACCAAAAACTGGTGTTTTTAAGGTCAGATGTCAGTCTGAATACAGGAGGTCTGGAGCAGGCTGGAGGGACGGGCCTGCAGGTTGTCGTTGTTCTCCTGCAGCAGCTGTCCAACGGGAAGGGCTCCTCCTGTAATACAGTCACAATCTGCCTTCGTAGGACACACCTGGTTGATGTTTTCCTCTGCTATCAGACACAGAGGGGAGACGGACACCTCGGGACAGGGCGAGGAGACTGGGGAGTGAGGCTGGGAGAGGACACCTCGGGGTGAGGGTAACGCCTCCAGCCGGTCTCCCTCTACTTCAGGCAGAGGGCTGACTGTGGCGAAGCGGCTGTGGTAGTCAGACGAGGATCCATGGCTGCAGGACGTCTTCATGATCTCCAGGTCAGAGCCGCCGCTGAACTCTGATAAGTGGGAGGAGTGAGAGTCGGCTACGGAGGGCAGAGAGCCGCTGAGGGAGGGAGAGTCAAACTCTGAGGAGTTGGTGCTCTGCTGCTCAAGGAGACGAGCGTCCATATCCTCCCTCGTCTCCTGGATCTTACAGCCTCCTCCCTTCTTCAGCTTGCTTTTACTCTTCTTCCCCGAGGAGGAGGAGGACTTGGCGGTGCCATCCTGGCCCTCTGAGGGGCATCCAGAGTGGCAGGACCAGCCACAGCGCCCAGCGTCTCTCCCATCATCCATAGTGTGGTCGTGTAGTTGACCAGCAGACTTACCCGGCTCTATGTCCACCTGCACCTCCATACTGGTCCCGTCTCTACACAAAACACCACCAGACAGAAAGGAAGAGACAAGTGGAACACATGTCTACAGGAGAGAGACAAGTCCTCTGTGGAGATATCATTGGAATGTTAATGTTTCTAAAAGACACGGCCCTGACCTGTAGTTGAGAAGGGATCCAGCCATTGCTTTGGTGCTAGCGTTGTCACTGATTGTCCCCAAGCTGAAGGTGGCCGACTCTCCACTCAGACTACACCTCTCCTTCTGAACATCAGCCTGGACCTCCAACCTGGAGCAGGGGAGAGGGGGAGGAGAGAGGACAGGACCGGGGGGGGAGGAGAGAGGACAGGACCGGGGGGAGGAGAGAGGACAGGACCGGGGGGAGGAGAGAGGACAGGACCGGGGGAGGGATCAGACCTGGTTTATTTTTCCAGTCACAATACAAGGTGCATACAGCCAGATGGACGCTGACCCGTTGAGGTAGCCGACCCCAACGCTGACCTGGGACTGACCCTGTAAAACAACACCTATCATACTACTGACCCTGTAAAACAACACCTATCATACTACTGGGACTGACCCTGTAAAACAACACCTATCATACTACTATGACTGACCCTGTAAAACAACACCTATCATACTACTATGACTGACCCTGTAAAACAACACCTATCATACTACTATGACTGACCCTGTAAAACAACACCTATCATACTACTGGGACTGACCCTGTAAAACAACACCTATCATACTACTATGACTGACCCTGTACAACAATACCTATCATACTACTGGGACTGACCCTGTAAAACAACACCTATCATACTACTATGACTGACCCTGTACAACAATACCTATCACACTACTGACCCTGTAAAACAACACCTATCACACTACTGGGACTGACTCATGTGACTGTTTGTCTCTTGAAAAAAAAAAAAAAAGTTTTTATCTCAACGAGACTAACCTGGTTGAATAAAGGTTCAAACCAATCCAAAAGTACTGACCTGTTCAGGTAGTTGACCATGGCGCTGCCAGACAGAGATCCTGTGATGCTGGCCCCAGCCAGGGCCATGGTGGAGGCATTCTCACTCAGGTTGTCCCTCATGGCGCCCATCCGGTCCACGTGGCTCCCGCTGGCACTCAGACTGCCCGTCATGCCCCCCACGCTACCTTCTCCGATGCTGGGGTTGTTCCTGGTGTCCGCCACAGAGGTCGTGTCTGAGGAGACAGGGGAGAGAGCAGGAGTTCATCAGAGCCGCTCTATAAACTAAAAGACAAGGTCTTTCTCTTGTTGGTACTCTCCCTTCTCCGGCCTCGTCTTTTCTAGGTGGTCTGTAACAAGGTCTTTCATTGGTTGGTTCTCTCCCTTCTACGGCCTCGTCTTTTCTAGAAGGTCTGTAACAAGGTCTTTCTCCTGTTGGTTCTCTCCCTTCTACGGCCTCGTCTTTTCTAGAAGGTCTGTAAACAAGGTCTTTCTTCTGTTGGTTCTCTCCCTTCTACGGCCTCGTCTTTTCTAGAAGGTCTGTAAACAAGGTCTTTCTTCTGTTGGTTCTCTCCCTTCTACGGCCTCGTCTTTTCTAGAAGGTCTGTAGTCAAACCTCACCTTCTGAACATTCTCCTCCTCTAGGAGGGTCAGAGGTCATCAGAGTCCAGTCACAATGAGGCAGCTAACACAACTCATTCAGACTAAACACCAGGTTGCTCACAGTGTGTGTGTGTGTGTGTGTGTGTGTCTCTCTGTGTGTGTCTGTCTGTGTGTGTGTCTCTCTGTGTGTGTGTGTGTCTCTCTGTCTGTGTGTGTGTGTGTGTGTGTGTGTGTGTGTGTGTGTGTGTGTGTGTGTGTGTGTGTGTGTGTGTGTGTGTGTGTGTGTGTGTGTCTCTCTGTGTGTGTGTGTGTGTGTGTGTGTGTCTGTCTGTGTGTGTGAGAGAGACGTACCAGTAGCTTGCGCCCCGCTCCCTGCGGTCATCTGGTTCTCGTCATCAAACTCGATGCGGACCCCTTTCCCGTTACCAGTGGAGACCCCACAGCCCCCGCTGCGACACAGAGAGATGGGCACCACGCCATACACGTACGCCAGCATGATGGGCACGCCGATGCCTGGACACACACACACACACACACACAGAGAGACAGTTAACCACCTCACACCCTGGGGAGGGACCATGATGGGCACGCCGATGCCTGGACACACAGAGAGAGAGACAGTTAACCACCTCATACCCTGGGGAGGGACACCAGACAACCAGCAGAGACCACTGTGTCTCCTAAGAGCAGTCGGTCACTACTAGCTCATCTAAACAACCAGAGATCCCTGTGTTAACAGGGCCCCGGGGGGGAGACAGGCCCCGGGGGGGGGGGGGGGACTCCAGCCACATGCTGGTAGATGTTGGCATTGTCTGGTAGAATGTCTATTCTTCCCAGCCATATTGGCAGGTGGTCACACAGAGAATTTGGGATCTTTAATCAAATCCAAAGTGGAAAAGAAAAACGTCTGTGTTTTGTTTTAACATGACAGGGGACATGATGACAGACAGAGTACAGTATACTGACCACAGGGGACATGATGACAGACAGAGTACAGTATACTGACCACAGGGGACATGACAGACAGAGTACAGTATACTGACCACAGGGGACATGACAGAGTACAGTATACTGACCACAGGGGACATGACAGACAGTACAGTATACTGACCACAGGGGACATGATGACAGAGTACAGTATACTGACCACAGGGGACATGACAGACAGAGTACAGTATACTGACCACAGGGGACATGACAGACAGTACAGTATACTGACCACAGGGGACATGATGACAGACAGAGGACAGTATACTGACCGACAGAGACGGCTGCCACCACAGGAGACATGATGACAGACAGAGTGACTCCTCCTGCTATCACCAGGTTCCTCCTGTGAGGAGAGATGTCCTTCCCCTCATAGCGGTTATAGATCTAACAGACAGACAGACAGACGGGTTAGAGGTCAGAGGTTATAGGTCAGACAGAGTGACTCCTCCTGCTATCACCAGGTTCCTCCTGTGAGGAGAGATGTCCTTCCCCTCATAGCGGTTATAGATCTAACAGACAGACACAGACGGGTTAGAGGTCAGAGGTTATAGGTCAGACAGAGTGACTCCTGCTATCACCAGGTTCCTCCTGTGAGGAGAGATGTCCTTCCCCTCATAGCGGTTATAGATCTAACAGACAGACAGACGGACATACAGGGGTTAAAGGTCAGGGGTTATAGATCTGACAGACATACAGGGGTTATAGGTCAGGGGTTATAGATCTGACAGACATACAGGGGTTATAGGTCAGACAGACTGGGTTAGAGGTCAGAGGTTATAGATCTGACAGATGGAGGTTAAACGTCAGGGGTCATGGATCTGACAGATGGGGGTTACAGGTCAGGGGTCATGATCTGACAGATGGGGGTTAGAGGTCATGGATCTGACAGATGGAGGTTAAACGTCAGGGGTCATGGATCTGACAGATGGGGTTACAGGTCAGGGGTCATGATCTGACAGATGGAGGTTAGAGGTCATGGATCTGACAGATGGAGGTTAAACGTCAGGGGTCATGGATCTGACAGATGGGGGTTACAGGTCAGGGGTCATGATCTGGCAGATGGAGGTTACAGGTCAGGGGTCATGGATCTGACAGACAGGGTTAGGTCAGGGGTCACCGTACTGTGAGGAGAACCATGACTCTCGACTTACTGAAAACACATCACGAGTGATGCAATGGTTCCATCTATTGGCTATCTGTATTATTCTGTCTGTGTTCATATAAAACAACTGTATTATTCTGTGTTCATATAAAACAACTGTATTATTCTGTCTGTGTTCATTTAAAACAACTGTATTATTCTGTGTTCATATAAAACTGTATTATTCTGTCTGTGTTCATTTAAAACAACTGTATTATTCTGTCTGTGTTCATATAAAACAACTGTATTATTCTGTCTGTGTTCATATAACACAACTGTATTATTCTGTGTTCATATAACACAACTGTATTATTCTGTGTTCATATAAAACAACTGTATTATTCTGTGTTCATATAAAACAACTGTATTATTCTGTCTGTGTTCATTTAAAACAACTGTATTATTCTGTGTTCATATAAAACAACTGTATTATTCTGTGTTCATATAAAACAACTGTATTATTCTGTCTGTGTTCATATAACACAACTGTATTATTCTGTGTTCATATAAAACAACTGTATTATTCTGTGTTCATATAAAACAACTGTATTATTCTGTGTTCATATAACACAACTGTATTATTCTGTCTGTGTTCATATAAAACAACTGTATTATTCTGTCTGTGTTCATTTAAAACAACTGTATTATTCTGTCTGTGTTCATTTAAAACAACTGTATTATTCTGTCTGTGTTCATATAAAACAACTGTATTATTCTGTCTGTGTTCATATAAAACAACTGTATTATTCTGTCTGTGTTCATTTAAAACAACTGTATTATTCTGTCTGTGTTCATATAAAACAACTGTATTATTCTGTGTTCATATAAAACAACTGTATTATTCTGTCTGTGTTCATATAAAACTGTATTATTCTGTGTTCATTTAAAACAACTGTATTATTCTGTGTTCATTTAAAACAAGCCTGTGTAATCATTGACTCGTACACAGTAGTTGTTGGGAACAACGCTGCAGGTTAAGTTTTCCGGTACATTCCTCCACCTTTAGTCCACGAGCTTATTATCATCTTTCTGGTTGAACAGACGACTAGACTTCCACCTGATCATCCCGTTTACAGCACAGACCCATTACTGATGAACGGCTTCTCTGTTGTCTGGTCATCTGTCTGTCAACACGACGGCTGACGTCATCTGATGACCTCAGTCTGCCGTGTGTTTAGGGTCAGCTCACCTTCCTCCCCACGTACACAGGGATGCCTATGATCATGGCGGGGACGGCGATGCCAGCGATCAGAGCGATGCCCACCGGAGCGCCCACCAGCGTGCCCAGCTGCCACAGAATCTTCTTCTTCCTGCTCCACGGCTTCCTGCCCCAGAAGGTACATCCTGACGGGCTGGGGAGGACGGACAGAGATGATTACAACCCAACCCTGACGGGCTGACCAGGGGACAGAGATTATTACAACCCAATCCTGACAGGCTGGACAGAGATGATAACAACCCAACCCTGACAGGCTGACCAGGGGACAGAGATGATAACAACCCAACCCTGACAGGCTGGGGAGGACGGAGAGAGATGATTGCAACCCAACCCTGACAGGCTGACCAGGGGACAGAGATGATTACAACCCAACCCTGACAGGCTGACCAGGGGACAGACATGATTACAACCCAACCCTGACAGGCTGACCAGGGGACAGAGATGATAACAACCCAACCCTGACAGGCTGACCAAGAGACAGAGATGATTACAACCCATCCCTGACAGGCTGACCAGGTGACAGTCTAGGGCATATAGCCTAGCAGAACTCTGGCTATTCAGAGGCAGAATACTGTGGTTACTGTATAGATAGTGATGTACGACTCCCTGAGTGTTGACAGACTCCTCACCCCTCTGCCTCTCACCTCAGGTAGTGCAGGTCAGAGATCTCCTTCATGCAGAGCCAGCAGAACTCACAGCCGCACACGGCGCAGGTCATGTGGTTACAACTGCCGTCGTTCATCTTGATGATGTAAGCAGCGCAGCGCGGACAGGGCTTGATGTCATCGGCTACGGATGAAGGAATAGAAACGCCGTGTTTGTTGTTAAAACAGAGGACCACACCTCCCCTTAAATCCCAGACAGCATATACACCCTCTTCTTCGTCTAGAACATTCCCAACCTGCCAGAGGCAGTATTCCCGGTTCCCATCTGGCCACACAAGGAGCTCGGTGGGAGAGGGAAAGACTATGTCATCTATTTTAGGATAAGGCTGTAACGTAACAAAATGTGAAAACTTTCTGAATGAATGTATCCCAGTTGAAAACCTTTTGTTTGTTCTTCTCTGACATAGAAAACAAATAAATAAATATAAATATAATAAATATTATAAATATATATTAAATATAATATAAATTATAAATATATATTAAATATAATATAAATTATAAATATATATTAAATATAATATAAATATAATAACAAATATAATAATATCATATAAATATAATAACATAATATAATATAAATATAATATAAATATAATATAATAACATAATATAATATAAATATAATATAATATAATATAAATATAATATAATATAAATATAATATAATATAAATATAATATAATATAAATATAGTATAAATATAATAAAATATAATAACATAATATAAATATAATAATATAATATAAATATAATAACAAAATATAATATAATAATATAATATAAATATAATAACAAAATATAATATTATATAAATATAATAACATAATATAATAACATAATATAATATAAATATAATAATATATAAATATAATAACATAATATAATAACATAATATAATATAAATATAATAATATATAAATATAATAACATAATATAATAACATAATATAATATAAATATAATAATATATAAATATAATAACATAATATAATAACATAATATAATATAAATATAATAATATATAAATATAATAACATAATATAATAACATAATATAATATAAATATAATAATATATAAATATAATAACATAATATAATAACATAATATAATATAAATATAATAATATATAAATATAATAACATAATATAATATAAATATAATAATATATAAATATAATAACATAATATAATAACATAATATAATATAAATATAATAATATATAAATATAATAACATAATATAATAACATAATATAATATAAATATAATAATAATATAAAATCATTTCACCAGCGTCTTATTTCACAGGGCTTCATTCCATGTTTCCTTCCACAGGAGCCAGGAGAGATAAAAACGTCCTCTCACTGTCAACTACATTTATTTTCAGCAAACTTAACATGTGTAAATATTTGTATAGGCCCTTCTCCACAGATAGCTCAGTTTGGCTGTGCGGCCGGCCAGCTCTCTGTGCGGCCGGCCAGAGTCTTGGTGGTTCCAAACTTCTTCCATTTAAGAATGATGGAGTCCACTGTGTTCTTGGGGACCTTCAATGCTGTAGAAATATTTTGGTACCCTTCCCCAAGATCTGTGCCTCGACACAATCCTGTCTCGGAGCTCTACGGACAATTCCTTCGACCTCATGGCTTGGTTTTTGCTCTGACGTGAACTGTCAACTGTGGGGGACAGGTGAACTGTCAACTGTGGGGGACAGGTGAACTGTCAACTGTGGGACCTTTAATTAGGTATTTCTGTTTTTAATTTTTTATACATTTGCTAACATTTCTAAAAACCTGTTTTGCTTTGTCATGAAGTATTGTGTGTAGATTGACGAGGGGGGAAAAAAACGAATTTAATCCATTTTAGAGCACTTTCTGCCAGTCCTGTCTGGTCCAGCGACGGTGGGTTTGTGCCCATAGGCAACGTTGTTGCCGGTGATGTCTGGTGAGGACCTGCCTTACAACAGGCCTACAAGCCCTCAGTCCAGCCTCTCTCAGCCTATTGCGGACAGTCTGAGCACTGATGGAGGGATTGTATGTTCCTGGTGTAACTCGGGCAGTTGTTGCCATCCTGTACCTGTCCCGCAGGTGTGATGTTCGGAAGTACCGATCCTGTGCAGGTGCTGTTACACGTGGTCTGCCAATGCGAGGACGATCAGCTGTCCGCCCTGTCTCGCTGAAGCGCTGTCTTTGGCGTCTCACAGTACAGACATTGCAATGTATTGCCCTGGCCACATCTGCAGTCCTCATGCCTCCTTGCAGCAGGCCTAAGGCACGTTCATGTAGATGAGCAGGGACCCTGGGCACATCTGCAGTCCTCATGCCTCCTTGCAGCAGGCCTAAGGCACATTCATGTAGATGAGCAGGGGCCCTGGGCACATCTGCAGTCCTCATGCCTCCTTACAGCATGCCTAAGGCACGTTCATGTAGATGAGCAGGGGCCCTGGGCACATCTGCAGTCCTCATGCCGCCTTGCAGCCTAAGGCACGTTCATGTAGATGAGCAGGGACCCTGGCCACATCTGCAGTCCTCATGCCTCCTTGCAGCAGGCCTAAGGCACGTTCATGTAGATGAGAAGGGACCCTGGGCACATCTGCAGTCCTCATGCCTCCTTGCAGCAGGCCTAAGGCACGTTCATGTAGATGAGCAGGGACCCTGGGCACATCTGCAGTCCTCATGCCTCCTTGCAGCAGGCCTAAGGCACGTTCATGTAGATGAGAAGGGACCCTGGGCACATCTGCAGTCCTCATGCCTCCTTGCAGCAGGCCTAAGGCACGTTCATGTAGATGAGCAGGGACTCTGGGCATCTTTCTTCTGGTGTTTCTCTTCATGTAATGGCATGAAAAAAAATGCTGATTATGATCAATGACTTCAGAAGTAACAAGTTGCCCAGTACAGGAAATCCTGACTTGTACCCTCGTTTCTAGAAAGACCCAGAGATATCAGTGTCCAGAAGACACCTGCACCAGGTGAGTCAGGTCCCCTTGTAGAACCCTCCAGTGGTAGATCATCAGTGTCCAGAAGACACCTGCACCAGGTGAGTCAGGTCCCCTTGTAGAACCCTCCAGTGGTAGATCATCAGTGTCCAGAAGACACCTGCACCAGGTGAGTCAGGTCCCCTTGTAGAACCCTCCTAGTGGAAGATCATCAGTGTCCAGAAGACACCTGCACCAGGTGAGTCAGGTCCCCTTGTAGAACCCTCCAAGTGGGAAATCAGTGTCCAGAAGACACCTGCACCAGGTGAGTCAGGTCCCCTTGTAGAACCCTCCAAGTGGGAAATCAGTGTCCAGAAGACACCTGCACCAGGTGAGTCAGGTCCCCTTGTAGAACCCTCCAGTGGTAGATCATCAGTGTCCAGAAGACACCTGCACCAGGTGAGTCAGGTCCCCTTGTAGAACCCTCCAGTGGTAAATCAGTGTCCAGGTGACACCTGCACCAGGTGAGTCAGGTCCCCTTGTAGAACCCTCCAAGTGGGAAATCAGTGTCCAGAAGACACCTGCACCAGGTGAGTCAGGTCCCCTTGTAGAATCCTCCCAGTGGTAAATCATCAGTGTCCAGAAGACACCTGCACCAGGTGAGTCAGGTCCCCTTGTAGAACCCTCCTAGTGGTAAATCATCAGTGTCCAGAAGACACCTGCA
Organism: Oncorhynchus kisutch; assembly: GCF_002021735.2. Lineage (NCBI taxonomy): Eukaryota > Metazoa > Chordata > Actinopteri > Salmoniformes > Salmonidae > Oncorhynchus > Oncorhynchus kisutch. Next base: position 22,902 of record NW_022265801.1, on the reverse strand, counting down.
CCAGGTGAGTCAGGTCCCCTTGTAGAACCCTCCAGTGGTAGATCATCAGTGTCCAGAAGACACCTGCACCAGGTGAGTCAGGTCCCCTTGTAGAACCCTCCAGTGGTAGATCATCAGTGTCCAGAAGACACCTGCACCAGGTGAGTCAGGTCCCCTTGTAGAACCCTCCAGTGGCAGATCATCAGTGTCCAGAAGACACCTGCACCAGGTGAGTCAGGTCCCCTTGTAGAACCCTCCAGTGGTAGATCATCAGTGTCCAGAAGACACCTGCACCAGGTGAGTCAGGTCCCCTTGTAGAACCCTCCAGTGGTAGATCATCAGTGTCCAGAAGACACCTGCACCAGGTGAGTCAGGTCCCCTTGTAGAACCCTCCAGTGGTAGATCATCAGTGTCCAGAAGACACCTGCACCAGGTGAGTCAGGTCCCCTTGTAGAACCCTCCAGTGGTAGATCATCAGTGTCCAGAAGACACCTGCACCAGGTGAGTCAGGTCCCCTTGTAGAACCCTCCAGTGGTAGATCATCAGTGTCCAGAAGACACCTGCACCAGGTGAGTCAGGTCCCCTTGTAGAACCCTCCAGTGGTAGATCATCAGTGTCCAGAAGACACCTGCACCAGGTGAGTCAGGTCCCCTTGTAGAACCCTCCAGTGGTAGATCATCAGTGTCCAGAAGACACCTGCACCAGGTGAGTCAGGTCCCCTTGTAGAACCCTCCAGTGGTAGATCATCAGTGTCCAGAAGACACCTGCACCAGGTGAGTCAGGTCCCCTTGTAGAACCCTCCTAGTGGAAGATCATCAGTGTCCAGAAGACACCTGCACCAGGTGAGTCAGGTCCCCTTGTAGAACCCTCCAAGTGGGAAATCAGTGTCCAGAAGACACCTGCACCAGGTGAGTCAGGTCCCCTTGTAGAACCCTCCAGTGGTAGATCATCAGTGTCCAGAAGACACCTGCACCAGGTGAGTCAGGTCCCCTTGTAGAACCCTCCTAATGGAAGATCATCAGTGTCCAGAAGACACCTGCACCAGGTGAGTCAGGTCCCCTTGTAGAACCCTCCAAGTGGGAAATCAGTGTCCAGAAGACACCTGCACCAGGTGAGTCAGGTCCCCTTGTAGAACCCTCCAGTGGTAGATCATCAGTGTCCAGAAGACACCTGCACCAGGTGAGTCAGGTCCCCTTGTAGAACCCTCCAGTGGTAAATCAGTGTCCAGGTGACACCTGCACCAGGTGAGTCAGGTCCCCTTGTAGAACCCTCCAGTGGTAGATCATCAGTGTCCAGAAGACACCTGCACCAGGTGAGTCAGGTCCCCTTGTAGAACCCTCCAGTGGTAGATCATCAGTGTCCAGAAGACACCTGCACCAGGTGAGTCAGGTCCCCTTGTAGAACCCTCCAGTGGTAGATCATCAGTGTCCAGAAGACACCTGCACCAGGTGAGTCAGGTCCCCTTGTAGAACCCTCCAGTGGTAGATCATCAGTGTCCAGAAGACACCTGCACCAGGTGAGTCAGGTCCCCTTGTAGAACCCTCCAGTGGTAGATCATCAGTGTCCAGAAGACACCTGCACCAGGTGAGTCAGGTCCCCTTGTAGAACCCTCCTAGTGGAAGATCATCAGTGTCCAGAAGACACCTGCACCAGGTGAGTCAGGTCCCCTTGTAGAACCCTCCAAGTGGGAAATCAGTGTCCAGAAGACACCTGCACCAGGTGAGTCAGGTCCCCTTGTAGAACCCTCCAGTGGTAGATCATCAGTGTCCAGAAGACACCTGCACCAGGTGAGTCAGGTCCCCTTGTAGAACCCTCCTAGTGGAAGATCATCAGTGTCCAGAAGACACCTGCACCAGGTGAGTCAGATCCCCTTGTAGAACCCTCCAAGTGGGAAATCAGTGTCCAGAAGACACCTGCACCAGGTGAGTCAGGTCCCCTTGTAGAACCCTCCAGTGGTAGATCATCAGTGTCCAGAAGACACCTGCACCAGGTGAGTCAGGTCCCCTTGTAGAACCCTCCAGTGGTAAATCAGTGTCCAGGTGACACCTGCACCAGGTGAGTCAGGTCCCCTTGTAGAACCCTCCAAGTGGGAAATCAGTGTCCAGAAGACACCTGCACCAGGTGAGTCAGGTCCCCTTGTAGAACCCTCCAGTGGTAGATCATCAGTGTCCAGAAGACACCTGCACCAGGTGAGTCAGGTCCCCTTGTAGAATCCTCCCAGTGGTAAATCATCAGTGTCCAGAAGACACCTGCACCAGGTGAGTCAGGTCCCCTTGTAGAACCCTCCTAGTGGTAAATCATCAGTGTCCAGAAGACACCTGCACCAGGTGAGTCAGGTCCCCTTGTAGAACCCTCCAGTGGTAGATCAGTGTCCAGAAGACACCTGCACCAGGTGAGTCAGGTCCCCTTGTAGAACCCTCCAGTGGTAGATCATCAGTGTCCAGAAGACACCTGCACCAGGTGAGTCAGGTCCCCTTGTAGAACCCTCCAGTGGTAGATCATCAGTGTCCAGAAGACACCTGCACCAGGTGAGTCAGGTCCCCTTGTAGAACCCTCCAGTGGTAGATCATCAGTGTCCAGAAGACACCTGCACCAGGTGAGTCAGGTCCCCTTGTAGAACCCTCCAGTGGTAGATCATCAGTGTCCAGAAGACACCTGCACCAGGTGAGTCAGGTCCCCTTGTAGAACCCTCCTAGTGGAAGATCATCAGTGTCCAGAAGACACCTGCACCAGGTGAGTCAGGTCCCCTTGTAGAACCCTCCAAGTGGGAAATCAGTGTCCAGAAGACACCTGCACCAGGTGAGTCAGGTCCCCTTGTAGAACCCTCCAGTGGTAGATCATCAGTGTCCAGAAGACACCTGCACCAGGTGAGTCAGGTCCCCTTGTAGAACCCTCCAGTGGTAAATCAGTGTCCAGGTGACACCTGCACCAGGTGAGTCAGGTCCCCTTGTAGAACCCTCCAAGTGGGAAATCAGTGTCCAGAAGACACCTGCACCAGGTGAGTCAGGTCCCCTTGTAGAACCCTCCAGTGGTAGATCATCAGTGTCCAGAAGACACCTGCACCAGGTGAGTCAGGTCCCCTTGTAGAACCCTCCAGTGGTAGATCATCAGTGTCCAGAAGACACCTGCACCAGGTGAGTCAGGTCCCCTTGTAGAGCCCTCCAGTGGTAGATCATCAGTGTCCAGAAGACACCTGCACCAGGTGAGTCAGGTCCCCTTGTAGAACCCTCCAGTGGTAGATCATCAGTGTCCAGAAGACACCTGCACCAGGTGAGTCAGGTCCCCTTGTAGAACCCTCCAGTGGTAGATCATCAGTGTCCAGAAGACACCTGCACCAGGTGAGTCAGGTCCCCTTGTAGAACCCTCCAGTGGTAGATCATCAGTGTCCAGAAGACACCTGCACCAGGTGAGTCAGGTCCCCTTGTAGAACCCTCCTAGTGGAAGATCATCAGTGTCCAGAAGACACCTGCACCAGGTGAGTCAGGTCCCCTTGTAGAACCCTCCAAGTGGGAAATCAGTGTCCAGAAGACACCTGCACCAGGTGAGTCAGGTCCCCTTGTAGAACCCTCCAGTGGTAGATCATCAGTGTCCAGAAGACACCTGCACCAGGTGAGTCAGGTCCCCTTGTAGAACCCTCCTAATGGAAGATCATCAGTGTCCAGAAGACACCTGCACCAGGTGAGTCAGGTCCCCTTGTAGAACCCTCCAAGTGGGAAATCAGTGTCCAGAAGACACCTGCACCAGGTGAGTCAGGTCCCCTTGTAGAACCCTCCAGTGGTAGATCATCAGTGTCCAGAAGACACCTGCACCAGGTGAGTCAGGTCCCCTTGTAGAACCCTCCAGTGGTAAATCAGTGTCCAGGTGACACCTGCACCAGGTGAGTCAGGTCCCCTTGTAGAACCCTCCAAGTGGGAAATCAGTGTCCAGAAGACACCTGCACCAGGTGAGTCAGGTCCCCTTGTAGAACCCTCCAGTGGTAGATCATCAGTGTCCAGAAGACACCTGCACCAGGTGAGTCAGGTCCCCTTGTAGAATCCTCCCAGTGGTAAATCATCAGTGTCCAGAAGACACCTGCACCAGGTGAGTCAGGTCCCCTTGTAGAACCCTCCTAGTGGTAAATCATCAGTGTCCAGAAGACACCTGCACCAGGTGAGTCAGGTCCCCTTGTAGAACCCTCCAGTGGTAGATCATCAGTGTCCAGAAGACACCTGCACCAGGTGAGTCAGGTCCCCTTGTAGAACCCTCCAGTGGTAGATCAGTGTCCAGAAGACACCTGCACCAGGTGAGTCAGGTCCCCTTGTAGAACCCTCCAGTGGTAGATCATCAGTGTCCAGAAGACACCTGCACCAGGTGAGTCAGGTCCCCTTGTAGAACCCTCCAGTGGTAGATCATCAGTGTCCAGAAGACACCTGCACCAGGTGAGTCAGGTCCCCTTGTAGAACCCTCCAGTGGTAGATCATCAGTGTCCAGAAGACACCTGCACCAGGTGAGTCAGGTCCCCTTGTAGAACCCTCCAGTGGTAGATCATCAGTGTCCAGAAGACACCTGCACCAGGTGAGTCAGGTCCCCTTGTAGAACCCTCCTAGTGGAAGATCATCAGTGTCCAGAAGACACCTGCACCAGGTGAGTCAGGTCCCCTTGTAGAACCCTCCAAGTGGGAAATCAGTGTCCAGAAGACACCTGCACCAGGTGAGTCAGGTCCCCTTGTAGAACCCTCCAGTGGTAGATCATCAGTGTCCAGAAGACACCTGCACCAGGTGAGTCAGGTCCCCTTGTAGAGCCCTCCAGTGGTAGATCATCAGTGTCCAGAAGACACCTGCACCAGGTGAGTCAGGTCCCCATCCATTGACTGGTCCACAATGTTTACTCTATATTGTTCCAATCATTAGTTCCTAACAAGAAATCTGACGCCACCTGAAGCTTTAGGGGACTGTCATTGGAACGTTGTGTCCAAACCAAGAATCACCATCCAAGTCAACAGTGGAGTTTCATTCAAATAAATAAAGTCAGGGTTTAAGGCCTGGGTTTATTACGGCCTGGGTTTATTACGGCCTGGGTTTATTACGGCCTGGGTTTATTACGGCCTGGGTTTATTACGGCCTGGGTTTATTACGGCCTGGGTTTATTACGGCCTGGGTTTATTACGGCCTGGGTTTATTACGGCCTGGGTTTATTACGGCCTGGGTTTATTACGGCCTGGGTTTATTACGGCCTGGGTTTATTACGGCCTGGGTTTAAGGCCTGGGTTTAAGGCTTGCAGTAGTAATGTTGTTAGTGTACAGTTTGTGGTCGTCCATCCATTAACGTTCCTGTGAATTCATTAAATTAGTTTAGCACTTACGGACTGACTGGGCAGATGGTTCCCAGCCTGCAGGTCCAGCTTCCCCGGCCCCCTGTGTTCGCCCCTCGGGATCAGGAGGTCCAGCCTCCCCGGCCCCCTGTGTTCGCCCCTCGGGATCAGGAGGTCCAGCCACCCCGGCCCCCTGTGTTCGCCCCTCGGGATCAGGAGGTCCAGCCTCCCCGGCCCCCTGTGTTCGCCCCTCGGGATCAGGAGGTCCAGCCACCCCGGCCCCCTGTGTTCGCCCCTCGGGATCAGGAGGTCCAGCCACCCCGGCCCCCTGTGTTCGCCCCTCGGGATCAGGAGGTCCAGCTTCCCCGGCCCCCTGTGTTCGCCCCTCGGGATCAGGAGGTCCAGCTTCCCCGGCCCCCTGTGTTCGCCCCTCGGGATCAGGAGGTCCAGCTTCCCCGGCCCCCTGTGTTCGCCCCTCGGGATCAGGAGGTCCAGCTTCCCCGGAAATGTAGAAACCTCTCCCAGTCGGGATCTCTGGTAGGAGAGAGGTTCTGAAGTGGCGTTATGACTCAATCTGTGTGGGACTCGGCCGATCTGATAAACACCCTCTCAAAATGTTTGGTTGCTCTTCAGATGTTGCTTCAGCTGGGAGGACATCCACTTTATCGTCGACCCCCCTGAAATGTAACCTTCACGACTCCTGGGTCCTGGGCCTCTCTTCTCTCATCCTTTCAGTGGCCAGACTCCTGGGTCCCGGCCTCTCTTCTCTCATCCTTTCGGTGGACAGCAGCTCTGACACCAGCTCACAGCACAGCCCCTTGGCCAGCAGCTCTGACACCAGCTCACAGCACAGCCCCTTGGTGAGCAGCTCTGACACCAGCTCACAGCACAGCCCCTTGGTGAGCAGCTGACACCAGCTCACAGCACAGCCCCTTGGTGAGCAGCTCTGACACCAGCTCACAGCACAGCCTCTTCGTGAGCAGCTGACACCAGCTCACAGCACAGCCCCTTGATGAGCAGCTGACACCAGCAGCTCCCTCATCTTTTCTGCTGTGTCTTCGTTGTCCTCATCAGACAGGACTATTATAGATACTATACGTCTGGGTACAACCGGTTCGTTGGGTTCTATTTTGGGGTTGTTCAAATTTCTTCCACAATACTATCCATTCTTGGACCCCCCCCCGGGTCAATACCAATCACAGATTTCTTTAGTTTTCTGCTCCAAATCGATGTTCTAAGAGCATCTTCTCCAGGTCGTCATGGAGACCATTCACCTTCCTGTTTATTTGCTTGTCCATTGAACAACTTCCCATCGTTCACTATACCAGCAGCGTGGTTTTCACCGAAGAGAGTCTCCGCTTGGTTACTTTCCACCAGACCTTTAGCAGCAGACTGCTCGCGTACGGTTAAACATAGACGACTGGTTTTAAAGTCATTCAACTAACTTTAGGAAGTTTAAAACAATAGATTTACATACTTGTTTTCAAAGTTTTTTTATTTGGTCCAAAGCACTCTCTTAGACCTAAACCTCAACTGGAGTGTGTTTCTCTCTCTTAGACCTAAACCTCAACTGGAGTGTGTTTCTCTCTCTTAGACCTAAACCTCAACTGGAGTGTGTTTCTCTCTCTTAGACCTCAACCTCAACTGGAGTGTGTTTCTCTCTCTTAGACCTAAACTGGAGTGTGTTTCTCTCTCTTAGACCTAAACCTCAACTGGAGTGTGTTTCTCTCTCTTAGACCTCAACCTCAACTGGAGTGTGTTTCTCTCTCTTAGACCTCAACTGGAGTGTGTTTCTCTCTCTTAGACCTAAACCTCAACTGGAGTGTGTTTCTCTCTCTTAGACCTCAACCTCAACTGGAGTGTGTTTCTCTCTCTTAGACCTAAACCTCAACTGGAGTGTGTTTCTCTCTCTTAGACCTAAACCTCAACTGGAGTGTGTTTCTCTCTCTTAGACCTAAACCTCAACTGGAGTGTGTTTCTCTCTCTTAGACCTAAACCTCAACTGGAGTGTGTTTCTCTCTCCTAGACCTAAACTGGAGTGTGTTTCTCTCTCCTAGACCTCAACTGGAGTGTGTTTCTCTCTCCTAGACCTCAACTGGAGTGTGTTTCTCTCTCTTAGACCTAAACCTCAACTGGAGTGTGTTTCTCTCTCTTAGACCTCAACTGGAGTGTGTTTCTCTCTCTTAGACCTAAACCTCAACTGGAGTGTGTTTCTCTCTCTTAGACCTCAACCTCAACTGGAGTGTGTTTCTCTCTCTTAGACCTAAACTGGAGTGTGTTTCTCTCTCTTAGACCTAAACCTCAACTGGAGTGTGTTTCTCTCTCTTAGACCTCAACCTCAACTGGAGTGTGTTTCTCTCTCTTAGACCTCAACTGGAGTGTGTTTCTCTCTCTTAGACCTAAACCTCAACTGGAGTGTGTTTCTCTCTCTTAGACCTCAACCTCAACTGGAGTGTGTTTCTCTCTCTTAGACCTAAACCTCAACTGGAGTGTGTTTCTCTCTCTTAGACCTAAACCTCAACTGGAGTGTGTTTCTCTCTCTTAGACCTAAACCTCAACTGGAGTGTGTTTCTCTCTCCTAGACCTCAACTGGAGTGTGTTTCTCTCTCCTAGACCTCAACTGGAGTGTGTTTCTCTCTCCTAGACCTCAACTGGAGTGTGTTTCTCTCTCTTAGACCTCAACTGGAGTGTGTTTCTCTCTCTTAGACCTCAACTGGAGTGTGTTTCTCTCTCTCAGACCTAAACCTCAACTGGAGTGTGTTTCTCTCTCTTAGACCTCAACCTCAACTGGAGTGTGTTTCTCTCTCTTAGACCTAAACTGGAGTGTGTTTCGCTCTCTTAGACCTAAACCTCAACTGGAGTGTGTTTCTCTCTCTTAGACCTCAACCTCAACTGGAGTGTGTTTCTCTCTCTTAGACCTCAACTGGAGTGTGTTTCTCTCTCTTAGACCTAAACCTCAACTGGAGTGTGTTTCTCTCTCTTAGACCTAAACCTCAACTGGAGTGTGTTTCTCTCTCTTAGACCTAAACCTCAACTGGAGTGTGTTTCTCTCTCTTAGACCTAAACCTCAACTGGAGTGTGTTTCTCTCTCCTAGACCTCAACTGGAGTGTGTTTCTCTCTCCTAGACCTCAACTGGAGTGTGTTTCTCTCTCCTAGACCTCAACTGGAGTGTGTTTCTCTCTTAGACCTCAACTGGAGTGTGTTTCTCTCTCTTAGACCTCAACTGGAGTGTGTTTCTCTCTCTTAGACCTCAACTGGAGTGTGTTTCTCTCTCTTAGACCTCAACTGGAGTGTGTTTCTCTCTCTTAGACCTCAACTGGAGTGTGTTTCTCTCTCTTAGACCTCAACTGGAGTGTGTTTCTCTCTCTTAGACCTCAACTGGAGTGTGTTTCTCTCTCTTAGACCTCAACTGGAGTGTGTTTCTCTCTCTTAGACCTAAACCTCAACTAGAGTGTGTTTCTCTCTCTTAGACCTAAACCTCAACTGGAGTGTGTTTCTCGCTCTTAGACCTAAACCTCAATTGGAGTGTGTTTCTCTCTCTTAGACCTAAACCTCAACTGGAGTGTTTCTCTCTCTTAAACCTCAACTGGAGTGTGTTTCTCTTAGACCTAAACCTCAACTGGAGTGTGTTTCTCTCTCTTAAACCTAAACTGGAGTGCGTGTTGATCATCTTGTGCGCGCGTTGATCATCTTGTGCGCGCGTTTATCATCTTGTGTGTGTGTATGTGTTACCTGCAGCACCACTCTCCTGGCTGTAGCTAAGAGACGAGGAGCTGAAGGTGCGTAGCCTCAGGCTCTGGGCTCTCTGCTGCCGGGCGGCATCACACGTCTGGTTGGGGTGCCACAGCTGTTTACAGTGGTAACAGAACTCCGTGCCACACCCCTCACGCCCACACGTGATCTTAGGACAGCTGGCACAGCCAAAGGCAATGACTGCATACCTACAAAACCAGAGGGAGAAACAGGTCAGGGTTCTATCTTCCAGGACAGAAAGGGACAACGCTCTCTGTGCTCAATGTCCAGGAGTCTCTGCCTGAGTCGTCAGAACACCCCCTGTTTCTAGCGATGTTCATTCATTCAGCTTCCAAAAAATATAGCTTGTACTAATTCAGCCCAGACAGTTGTCCCCTGCCTGTCTGCCTCTCTCTCTCTCTTTCCCTGAGAACCCTCAGACAGGACCCTCAGACAGTGGTCCCCTGCCTGCCTCTCTCGCTCTCTCCAGGGTACTGCAGACTAGCTCAGTGCTGCCCCCCTCTCATTGAATAACTCTGGTTGAAGGCCGACCAGGGTACTGCAGGCTAGCTCAGTGCTGCCCCCCTCTCATTGAATAACTCTGGTTGAAGGCCGACCAGGGTACTGCAGGCTAGCTCAGTGCTGCCCCCTCTCATTGAATAACTCTGGTTGAAGGCCGACCAGGGTACTGCAGAACTAGAACTTCTGTGTGCAATTTTGAAAACAATCAATGCAAGGACATACATCTGGTGTATTAGAAGCAGTTATTGGCACCATGATTGTCTTTGAAATGTGTATTTATTCACACAAAAGATTGACCATGAAGATGGCCATTTTCTTCTTCACTATAATGGGGGGGATCCTGTTTTCTGCTAACAAAGTCTGCAGTACCACGGTCGACCTTCAACTGGAGTTATTAAATGAGAGGGGGCAGCACTGAGCTAGCCTGCAGTACCACGGTCGACCTTCAACTGGAGTTATTCAATGAGAGGGGGGCAGCACTGAGCTAGCCTGCAGTACCCTGGTCGACCTTCAACTGGAGTTATTAAATGAGAGGGGGCAGCACTGAGCTACCCTGCAGTACCCTGGTCGACCTTCAACTGGAGTTATTAAATGAGGGGGCAGCACTGAGCTAGCCTGCAGTACCACGGTCGACCTTCAACTGGAGTTATTCAATGAGAGGGGGCAGCACTGAGCTAGCCTGCAGTACCCTGGTCTTTCAACTGGAGTTATTCAATGAGAGGGGGGCAGCACTGAGCTAGCCTGCAGTACCCTGGTCGGCCTTCAACTGGAGTTATTCAATGAGAGGGAGGCAGCACTGAGCTAGCCTGCAGTACCACGGTCAGCCCTGAACTTTGTGGCTTCGATGAGAACGGATCAGTCGTTCTCACCTGTCCAGAAAGACAACAGCCTATCAGAAAGTCTCCAGGCTGGATCAGAGGCAGGTCATAACATTTAACACCCGTCAAATACGGGTCAGTTTAGCGATTGGCCGTTAAGACTGTCTGTTTCACCAGCCACGTTGACGGGGGGGTCAATTTGCAAGGCACTACGTATAAAAACAGACAACAAATAATGTATGAACACACGTGAGTCAGGTTAGAATGCTGTATCTTTGTCTCACTGTCTGTTTTCAAAGTGTTTCTGCCGTTTTGTTTCATAGATGCTGATTGCACATAGAAATACAGATCCTAGATCCCCACCTCACACAGCAACGCTGCCTGACAGGAGCTGTGAGCAATGATAGATTCATTTTATGGAGACGCTGCACACACACACAAGCCTTAAATGTTGGTCTAATTTACTGGAAAGTTTACAAGGTGAGACTTTGTCCTCGTGTTTCTTGGATATTTACTTTGTGTACACAAGCTCGGTTGTTTTTGCCATGTTAGTTTGAGTCTGCTGCTTCAACTGATTGTGAACGCGACGCCTCAGTCAGTTCCCTAATCTCTCTCTCACACACACACACACACACACACACACACACGCGCCTCGACCTCGAGCGGTTCCGTTACCTCTGGGCAACTGAACATGGTCTTCTTACTAATACATTATTGTTTTCTTGTTGTAAAGTTTGTTGTTTTTTGATGTAATTATGGGCAAACAAATATTTATTTATTTTTTAAAAAATGTGAGCGGCTGGTAGATTTTGTAAGTAGGATTCAACACTAAGAGCCAGACTGACTGCGTGGACTGTAACAAACAGCAGGAGGATTCAACACTAAGAGCCAGACTGACTGCGTGGACTGTAACAAACAGCAGGAGGATTCAACACTAAGAGCCAGACTGACTGCGTGGACTGTAACAAACAGCAGGAGGATTCAACACTAAGAGCCAGACTGACTGCGTGGACTGTAACAAACAGCAGTAGGATTCAACACTAAGAGCCAGACTGACTGCGTGGACTGTAACAAACAGCAGTAGGATTCAACACTAAGAGCCAGACTGACTGCGTGGACTGTAACAAACAGCAGGAGGATTCAACACTAAGAGCCAGACTGACTGCGTGGACTGTAACAAACAGCAGGAGGATTCAACACTAAGAGCCAGACTGACTGCGTGGACTGTAACAAACAGCAGTAGGATTCAACACTAAGAGGCAGACTGACTGCGTGGACTGTAACAAACAGCAGTAGGATTCAACACTAAGAGCCAGACTGACTGCGTGGACTGTAACAAACAGCAGTAGGATTCAACACTAAGAGCCAGACTGACTGCGTGGACTGTAACAAACAGCAGGAGGATTCAACACTAAGAGCCAGACTGACTGCGTGGACTGTAACAAACAGCAGAAGGATTCAACACTAAGAGCCAGACTGACTGCGTGGACTGTAACAAACAGCAGTAGGATTCAACACTAAGAGCCAGACTGACTGCGTGGACTGTAACAAACAGCAGTAGGATTCAACACTAAGAGCCAGACTGACTGCGTGGACTGTAACAAACAGCAGTAGGATTCAACACTAAGAGCCAGACTGACTGCGTGGACTGTAACAAACAGCAGTAGGATTCAACACTAAGAGCCAGACTGACTGCGTGGACTGTAACAAACAGCAGTAGGATTCAACACTAAGAGCCAGACTGACTGCGTGGACTGTAACAAACAGCAGTAGGATTCAACACTAAGAGCCAGACTGACTGCGTGGACTGTAACAAACAGCAGTAGGATTCAACACTAAGAGCCAGACTGACTGCGTGGACTGTAACAAACAGCAGGAGGATTCAACACTAAGAGCCAGACTGACTGCGTGGACTGTAACAAACAGCAGGAGGATTCAACACTAAGAGGCAGACTGACTGCGTGGACTGTAACAAACAGCAGGAGGATTCAACACTAAGAGCCAGACTGACTGCGTGGACTGTAACAAACAGCAGGAGGATTCAACACTAAGAGCCAGACTGACTGCGTGGACTGTAACAAACAGCAGGAGGATTCAACACTAAGAGCCAGACTGACTGCGTGGACTGTAACAAACAGCAGTAGGATTCAACACTAAGAGCCAGACTGACTGCGTGGACTGTAACAAACAGCAGTAGGATTCAACACTAAGAGCCAGACTGACTGCGTGGACTGTAACAAACAGCAGTAGGATTCAACACTAAGAGCCAGACTGACTGCGTGGACTGTAACAAACAGCAGTAGGATTCAACACTAAGAGCCAGACTGACTGCGTGGACTGTAACAAACAGCAGTAGGATTCAACACTAAGAGCCAGACTGACTGCGTGGACTGTAACAAACAGCAGTAGGATTCAACACTAAGAGCCAGACTGACTGCGTGGACTGTAACAAACAGCAGTAGGATTCAACACTAAGAGCCAGACTGACTGCGTGGACTGTAACAAACAGCAGTAGGATTCAACACTAAGAGCCAGACTGACTGCGTGGACTGTAACAAACAGCAGTAGGATTCAACACTAAGAGCCAGACTGACTGCGTGGACTGTAACAAACAGCAGGAGGATTCAACACTAAGAGCCAGACTGACTGCGTGGACTGTAACAAACAGCAGTAGGATTCAACACTAAGAGCCAGACTGACTGCGTGGACTGTAACAAACAGCAGTAGGATTCAACACTAAGAGCCAGACTGACTGCGTGGACTGTAACAAACAGCAGGAGGATTCAACACTAAGAGCCAGACTGACTGCGTGGACTGTAACAAACAGCAGGAGGATTAAACACTAAGAGCCAGACTGACTGCGTGGACTGTAACAAACAGCAGTAGGATTCAACACTAAGAGCCAGACTGACTGCGTGGACTGTAACAAACAGCAGTAGGATTCAACACTAAGAGCCAGACTGACTGCGTGGACTGTAACAAACAGCAGTAGGATTCAACACTAAGAGCCAGACTGACTGCGTGGACTGTAACAAACAGCAGTAGGATTCAACACTAAGAGCCAGACTGACTGCGTGGACTGTAACAAACAGCAGTAGGATTCAACACTAAGAGCCAGACTGACTGCGTGGACTGTAACAAACAGCAGTAGGATTCAACACTAAGAGCCAGACTGACTGCGTGGACTGTAACAAACAGCAGTAGGATTCAACACTAAGAGCCAGACTGACTGCGTGGACTGTAACAAACAGCAGTAGGATTCAACACTAAGAGCCAGACTGACTGCGTGGACTGTAACAAACAGCAGTAGGATTCAACACTAAGAGCCAGACTGACTGCGTGGACTGTAACAAACAGCAGGAGGATTCAACACTAAGAGCCAGACTGACTGCGTGGACTGTAACAAACAGCAGGAGGATTCAACACTAAGAGCCAGACTGACTGCGTGGACTGTAACAAACAGCAGTAGGATTCAACACTAAGAGCCAGACTGACTGCGTGGACTGTAACAAACAGCAGGAGGATTCAACACTAAGAGCCAGACTGACTGCGTGGACTGTAACAAACAGCAGAAGGATTCAACACTAAGAGCCAGACTGACTGCGTGGACTGTAACAAACAGCAGTAGGATTCAACACTAAGAGCCAGACTGACTGCGTGGACTGTAACAAACAGCAGTAGGATTCAACACTAAGAGCCAGACTGACTGCGTGGACTGTAACAAACAGCAGTAGGATTCAACACTAAGAGCCAGACTGACTGCGTGGACTGTAACAAACAGCAGTAGGATTCAACACTAAGAGCCAGACTGACTGCGTGGACTGTAACAAACAGCAGTAGGATTCAACACTAAGAGTCAGACTGACTGCGTGGACTGTAACAAACAGCAGTAGGATTCAACACTAAGAGCCAGACTGACTGCGTGGACTGTAACAAACAGCAGGAGGATTCAACACTAAGAGCCAGACTGACTGCGTGGACTGTAACAAACAGCAGGAGGATTCAACACTAAGAGGCAGACTGACTGCGTGGACTGTAACAAACAGCAGGAGGATTCAACACTAAGAGCCAGACTGACTGCGTGGACTGTAACAAACAGCAGGAGGATTCAACACTAAGAGCCAGACTGACTGCGTGGACTGTAACAAACAGCAGGAGGATTCAACACTAAGAGCCAGACTGACTGCGTGGACTGTAACAAACAGCAGTAGGATTCAACACTAAGAGCCAGACTGACTGCGTGGACTGTAACAAACAGCAGTAGGATTCAACACTAAGAGCCAGACTGACTGCGTGGACTGTAACAAACAGCAGTAGGATTCAACACTAAGAGCCAGACTGACTGCGTGGACTGTAACAAACAGCAGTAGGATTCAACACTAAGAGCCAGACTGACTGCGTGGACTGTAACAAACAGCAGTAGGATTCAACACTAAGAGCCAGACTGACTGCGTGGACTGTAACAAACAGCAGTAGGATTCAACACTAAGAGCCAGACTGACTGCGTGGACTGTAACAAACAGCAGGAGGATTCAACACTAAGAGCCAGACTGACTGCGTGGACTGTAACAAACAGCAGTAGGATTCAACACTAAGAGCCAGACTGACTGCGTGGACTGTAACAAACAGCAGTAGGATTCAACACTAAGAGCCAGACTGACTGCGTGGACTGTAACAAACAGCAGGAGGATTCAACACTAAGAGCCAGACTGACTGCGTGGACTGTAACAAACAGCAGGAGGATTCAACACTAAGAGCCAGACTGACTGCGTGGACTGTAACAAACAGCAGTAGGATTCAACACTAAGAGGCAGACTGACTGCGTGGACTGTAACAAACAGCAGTAGGATTCAACACTAAGAGCCAGACTGACTGCGTGGACTGTAACAAACAGCAGTAGGATTCAACACTAAGAGCCAGACTGACTGCGTGGACTGTAACAAACAGCAGTAGGATTCAACACTAAGAGCCAGACTGACTGCGTGGACTGTAACAAACAGCAGGAGGATTCAACACTAAGAGCCAGACTGACTGCGTGGACTGTAACAAACAGCAGTAGGATTCAACACTAAGAGCCAGACTGACTGCGTGGACTGTAACAAACAGCAGTAGGATTCAACACTAAGAGCCAGACTGACTGCGTGGACTGTAACAAACAGCAGTAGGATTCAACACTAAGAGCCAGACTGACTGCGTGGACTGTAACAAACAGCAGTAGGATTCAACACTAAGAGCCAGACTGACTGCGTGGACTGTAACAAACAGCAGTAGGATTCAACACTAAGAGCCAGACTGACTGCGTGGACTGTAACAAACAGCAGTAGGATTCAACACTAAGAGCCAGACTGACTGCGTGGACTGTAACAAACAGCAGTAGGATTCAACACTAAGAGCCAGATGAATGTCTGAGTAGCTCGAACAGCAGTAGGAGTCAACACTAAGAGCCAGATGAATGTCTGAGTAGCTCTAACAGCAGTAGGAGTCAACACTAAGAGCCAGATGAATGTCTGAGTAGCTCTAACAGCAGTAGGAGTCAACACTAAGAGCCAGACTGACTGCGTGGACTGTAACAAACAGCAGTAGGATTCAACACTAAGAGCCAGACTGACTGCGTGGACTGTAACAAACAGCAGTAGGATTCAACACTAAGAGCCAGACTGACTGCGTGGACTGTAACAAACAGCAGTAGGATTCAACACTAAGAGCCAGACTGACTGCGTGGACTGTAACAAACAGCAGGAGGATTCAACACTAAGAGCCAGACTGACTGCGTGGACTGTAACAAACAGCAGTAGGATTCAACACTAAGAGCCAGACTGACTGCGTGGACTGTAACAAACAGCAGTAGGATTCAACACTAAGAGCCAGACTGACTGCGTGGACTGTAACAAACAGCAGTAGGATTCAACACTAAGAGCCAGACTGACTGCGTGGACTGTAACAAACAGCAGTAGGATTCAACACTAAGAGCCAGACTGACTGCGTGGACTGTAACAAACAGCAGTAGGATTCAACACTAAGAGCCAGACTGACTGCGTGGACTGTAACAAACAGCAGTAGGATTCAACACTAAGAGCCAGACTGACTGCGTGGACTAACAAACAGCAGGAGGATTCAACACTAAGAGCCAGACTGACTGCGTGGACTGTAACAAACAGCAGTAGGATTCAACACTAAGAGCCAGACTGACTGCGTGGACTGTAACAAACAGCAGGAGGATTCAACACTAAGAGCCAGACTGACTGCGTGGACTGTAACAAACAGCAGGAGGATTCAACACTAAGAGCCAGATGAATGTCTGAGTAGCTCTAACAGCAGTAGGAGTCAACACTAAGAGCCAGATGAATGTCTGAGTAGCTCTAACAGCAGTAGGAGTCAACACTAAGAGCCAGATGAATGTCTGAGTAGCTCTAACAGCAGTAGGAGTCAACACTAAGAGCCAGATGAATGTCTGAGTAGCTCTAACAGCAGTAGGAGTCAACACTAAGAGCCAGATGAATGTCTGAGTAGCTCTAACAGCAGTAGGAGTCAACACTAAGAGCCAGATGAATGTCTGAGTAGCTCTAACAGCAGTAGGAGTCAACACTAAGAGCCAGATGAATGTCTGAGTAGCTCTAACAGCAGTAGGAGTCAACACTAAGAGCCAGATGAATGTCTGAGTAGCTCTAACAGCAGTAGGAGTCAACACTAAGAGCCAGATGAATGTCTGAGTAGCTCTAACAGGGAACAGGGAAGTTCCAAAGGAAATGTGGCTGCCAACAACTTAACAGCAGCAGTCTGAAAACAGCCAAGCAAGGAGGACTGAACGATAGAGACAGAGGAGAGAGACTGGAGGAACTATAGAGACAGAGGAGAGAGACTGGAGGAACGATAGAGACAGAGGAGAGAGACTGGAGGAACTAGAGAGACAGAGGAGAGAGACTGGAGGAACTAGAGAGACAGAGGAGAGAGACTGGAGGAACTAGAGAGACAGAGGAGAGAGACTGGAGGAACTAGAGAGACAGAGGAGAGAGACTGGAGGAACTAGAGAGACAGAGGGGAGAGACTGGGGGAACTAGAGAGACCAACGGCTATAAAGACAGAGGAGAGAGACTGGAGGAACTAGAGAGACAGAGGAGAGAGACTGGAGGAACTATAGAGACAGAGGAGAGAGACTGGGGGAACTATAGAGACAGAGGAGAGAGACTGGGGAAACTATAGAGACAGAGGAGAGAGACTGGGGAAACTATAGAGACAGAGGAGAGAGACTGGAGGAACTATAGAGACCAACGGCTATGAAGACAGAGGAGAGAGACTGGAGGAACTATAGAGACAGAGGAGAGAGACTGGAGGAACTATGAAGACAGAGGAGAGAGACTGGAGGAACTATAGAGACAGAGGAGAGAGACTGGAGGAACTATAGAGACAGAGGAGAGAGACTGGGGGAACTATAGAGACAGAGGAGAGAGACTGGGGAAACTATAGAGACAGAGGAGAGAGACTGGAGGAACTATAGAGACCAACGGCTATGAAGACAGAGGAGAGAGACTGGAGGAACTATAGAGACAGAGGAGAGAGACTGGAGGAACTAGAGAGACAGAGGAGAGAGACTGGAGGAACTAGAGAGACAGAGGAGAGAGACTGGAGGAACTAGAGAGACAGAGGAGAGAGACTGGAGGAACTATAGAGACAGAGGAACTATAGAGACAGAGGAGAGAGACTGGAGGAACTAGAGAGACAGGAGAGAGACTGGAGGAACTATAGAGACAGAGGAGAGAGACTGGAGGAACTATAGAGAGAGGAGAGAGACTGGAGGAACTAGAGAGACAGAGGAGAGAGACTGGAGGAACTATAGAGACAGAGGAGAGAGACTGGAGGAACTAGAGAGACAGAGGAGAGAGACTGGAGGAACTAGAGAGACAGAGGAGAGAGACTGGAGGAACTAGAGAGGACAGAGGAGAGAGACTGGAGGAACTAGAGAGACAGAGGAGAGAGACTGGAGGAACGATAGAGACAGAGGAGAGAGACTGGAGGAACGATAGAGACAGAGGAGAGAGACTGGAGGAACGATAGAGACAGAGGAGAGAGACTGGAGGAACTATAGAGACAGAGGAGAGAGACTGGAGGAACTAGAGAGACAGAGGAGAGAGACTGGAGGAAACTAGAGAGACAGACTGGAGGAACTAGAGAGACAGAGGAGAGAGACTGGGGGAACTATAGAGACAGAGGAGAGAGACTGGGGGAACTATAGAGACAGGAGAGAGACTGGGGGAACTATAGAGACAGAGGAGAGAGACTGAGGAACTATAGAGACAGAGGAGAGAGACTGGAGGAACTATAGAGACAGAGGAGAGAGACTGGAGGAACTATAGAGACAGAGGAGAGAGACTGGAGGAACTATAGAGACAGAGGAGAGAGACTGGAGGAACTATAGAGACAGAGGAGAGAGACTGGAGGAACTATAGAGACAGAGGAGAGAGACTGGAGGAACTATAGAGACAGAGGAGAGAGACTGGAGGAACTATAGAGACAGGAGAGAGACTGGGGGAACTAGAGAGACAGAGGAGAGAGACTGCAGGAACTATAGAGACAGGAGAGAGACTGGGGGAACTAGAGAGACAGAGGAGAGAGACTGGAGGAACTATAGAGACAGAGGAGAGAGACTGGAGGAACTATAGAGACAGGAGAGAGACTGGAGGAACTAGAGAGCCTGCAGCATCACACTAAAAAATGTAATATATAGGAGCCAGGCCAGCCTGCAGCATCACGCTGACGATGTAATATATAGGAGCCAGGCCAGCCTGCAGCATCACACTGATGTAATATATAGGAGCCGGGCCAGCCTGCAGCATCACGCTGACGATGTAATATATAGGAGCCGGGCCAGCCAGCAGCATCACACGGACGATGTAATATATAGGAGCCGGGCCAGCCTGCAGCATCACGCTGACGATGTAATATATAGGAGCCGGGCCAGCCTGCAGCATCACACTGACGATGTAATATACAGGAGCCAGGCCAGGCTGCAGCATCACACTGACGATGTAATATATAGGAGCCGGGCCAGCCTGCAGCATCACACTGACAATGTAATATATAGGAGCCGGGCCAGGCTGGAGCATCACGCTGACGATGTAATATATAGGAGCCGGGCCAGCCTGCAGCATCACGCTGACGATGTAATATATAGGAGCCGGGCCAGCCAGCAGCATCACACGGACGATGTAATATATAGGAGCCGGGCCAGCCTGCAGCATCACGCTGACGATGTAATATATAGGAGCCGGGCCAGCCTGCAGCATCACGCTGACGATGTAATATATAGGAGCCAGGCCAGCCTGCAGCATCACACTGACAATGTAATATATAGGAGCCGGGCCAGCCTGCAGCATCACGCACAATGATGTAATATATAGGAGCCAGCCTGCAGCATCCCGCTGACGATGTAATATATAGGAGCCAGGCCAGCCCGCAGCATCATGCCAACGATGTAATATATAGGCGCCAGGCCAGCCTGCAGCATTACGCTGACGATGTAATATATAGGAGCCGGGCCAACCTGCAGCATCACGTTGACGATGTAATATATAGGAGCCGGGCCAGCCTGCAGCATCACGTTGACGATGTAATATATAGGAGCCAGGCCAGCCTGCAGCATCACGCTGACAATGTAATATATAGGAGCCAGGCCAGCCCGCAGCATCATGCCAACGATGTAATATATAGGCGCCAGGCCAGCCTGCAGCATTACGCTGACGATGTAATATATAGGAGCCGGGCCAACCTGCAGCATCACGTTGACGATGTAATATATAGGAGCCGGGCCAGCCTGCAGCATCACGTTGACGATGTAATATATAGGAGCCAGGCCAGCCTGCAGCATCACGCTGACAATGTAATATATAGGAGCCGGGCCAGCCTGCAGCATCACGCTGACGATGTAATATATAGGAGCCAGGCCAGCCTGCAGCATCACACTGACAATGTAATATATAGGAGCCGGGCCAGCCTGCAGCATCACGCACAATGATGTAATATATAGGAGCCAGCCTGCAGCATCACGCTGACGATGTAATATATAGGAGCCAGGCCAGCCTGCAGCATTACGCTGACGATGTAATATATAGGAGCCGGGCCAACCTGCAGCATCACGTTGACGATGTAATATATAGGAGCCGGGCCAGCCTGCAGCATCACGTTGACGATGTAATATATAGGAGCCAGGCCAGCCTGCAGCATCACACTGATGTAATATATAGGAGCCAGGCCAGCCTGCAGCATCATGCTGACAATGTAATATATAGGAGCCGGGCCAGCCTGCAGCATCACATTGACGATGTAATATATAGGAGCCGGGCCAGCCTGCAGCATCACGTTGACAATGTAATATATAGGAGCCAGGCCAGCCTGCAGCATCACACTGATGTAATATATAGGAGCCGGGCCAGCCTGCAGCATCACACTGATGTAATATATAGGAGCCAGGCCAGCCTGCAGCATCACGCTGACAATGTAATATATAGGAGCCGGGCCAGCCTGCAGCATCACATTGACGATGTAATATATAGGAGCCAGGCCAGCCTGCAGGCATCACACTGACAATGTAATATATAGGAGCCGGGCCAGCCTGCAGCATCACGCACAATGATTGTATATATAGGAGCCAGCCTGCAGCATCACGCTGACGATGTAATATATAGGAGCCAGGCCAGCCTGCAGCATTACGCTGACGATGTAATATATAGGGGCCAGCCTGCAGCATCACGCTGACGATGTAATATATAGGAGCCGGGCCAGGCTGCAGCATCACGCTGACGATGTAATATATAGGACCCGGGTCAGCCTGCAGCATCACACTGACAATGTAATATATAGGAGCCGGGCCAGGCTGGAGCATCACGCTGACGAGCCGGGCCAGCCTGCAGCATCACGCTGATGTAATATTTAGGAGCCAGGCCAGCCTGCAGCATCACACTGATGTAATATATAGGAGCCGGGCCAGCCTGCAGCATCACGCTGACGATGTAATATATAGGAGCCAGGCCAGCCTGCACATCACGCTGACGATGTAATACATAGGGCGGTAGGTAGCTTAGCGGATAAGAGCGTTGGGCCAGTAACCAAAAGGTTGCTGGTTTGAATCAACGGGCAGGCTAGGTGAACCAAAAATATATCGATGTCCCTTGAGCAAGGCACTTCACCCTAATTGCTTCTGTACGCCGCTCTGGATAAGAGCATCTGATAAATGACAACAACAAAATGTCAAAATGTAAATGTGATGGATTTAGAGACAGTAGGCTAATAGATCTGCCCTCTCACACCACTGAGTGAGGCCTCGTCTCTACTTCCTCTCCTCTCCAGCAGGTCAATGACAGAGAGACAGCAGCCACGGCTCCAGCCGAAGTCCCATTCTTACTCAGTCAGCAGGTTTAGGGGGGAAATGTGTGTTTAAAAAGGCAGAACTGATGTTAATGGCTCATGTTAATAACATTATGACGCTTGTGACAGGGAGGGTTGAGGGAAGGAGGATTGAGTTCATAGGGGGTTTGGATCATAGGGAGGATTGAGTGTGGGTGGTTTGGTCCATAGGGAGGGTTGAGTGTGGGGGTTTGGTTCATAGGGAGACAGGGGGGTTGAGTGTGGGGGGTTTGGTCCATAGGGAGAGTTGAGTGTGGGGGGTTTGGTCCATAGGGAGACAGGGAGGGTTGGGTGTGGGGGGTTTGGTCCATAGGGAGACAGGGAGGGTTGAGTGTGGGGGTTTGGTCCATAGGGAGGGTTGAGTGTGGGGGGTTTGGTCCATAGGGAGACAGGGAGGCTTGAGTGTGGGGGTTGGTCCATAGGGAGAGTTGAGTGTGGGGGTTTAGTCCATAGGGAGACAGGGAGGCTTGAGTGTGGGGGGTTTGGTCATAGGGAGGGTTGAGTGTAGGGGGTTTGGTCCATAGGGAGACAGGGAAGGTTGAGTGTGTGGGTTTGGCCCATAGTGGAGCCATCTCTCTCCTGCTCCAGCCCTCTACTCTTGACTCACAGCCCCACCCAGCCCAGCTGGAACCATTGGCCCCCTCCCTCCCAGAGCTGGCTACTCCAACATGTGTGTGTTCTCCTCTCAGTCAGTCCCTCTACTCTTGACTCACAGCCCCACCCAGCCCAGCTGGAACCATTGGCCCCCTCCCTCCCAGAGCTGGCTACTCCAACATGTGTGTGTTCTCCTCTCAGTCCCTCTCCACAGGCTGGACTCTGGACTGACGTTCCCAAATCCCCTCTGACCAGCAGCGGGTTCAACTGCACGGTGTAACAGGCCAGTAGTACAGAACACAGCTCACTACAGAGCTGCACGGTGTAACAGGCCAGTAGTACAGAACAGTCTCACTACAGAGCTGCACGGTGTAACAGGCCAGTAGTACAGAACAGTCTCACTACAGAGGCACGGTTTGTTACAGAGCTGTGTAACAGCACAGTAGTACAGAACAGTCTCACTACAGAGCTGCAAACAGGTTGTAACAGCCAGTAGTACAGAACAGTCTCACTACAGAGTGCACGGTGTGTACAGGACAGTAGTACAGAACAGTCTCACTACAGAGCTG
>NW_022265800.1:0-3823 GCF_002021735.2 Oncorhynchus kisutch | reverse complement strand
GCGCTGTGTACTCTCTGTGTAGGGCCAAATAGCATTCTAGTTTGCTCTGTTTTTTTGTTAATTCTTTCCAATGTGTTAAGTAGTTATCTTTTTGTTTTCTCATGATTTGGTTGGGTCTAATTGTGCTGCTGTCCTGGGGCTCTGTAGTGTGTTGTGTTTGTGAACAGAGCCCCAGGACCAGCTTGCTTAGGGGACTCTTCTCCGGGTTCATCTCTCTGTAGGTGATGGCTTTGTTATGGAAGGTTTGTGATTCGCTTCCTTTTAGGTGGTTGTAGAATTTAACAGCTCTTTTCTGGATTTTGATAATTAGTGGGTATCGGCCTAATTCTGCTCTGCATGCATTATTTGGTGTTCTACGTTGTACACGGAGGATATTTTTGCAGAATTCTGCGTGCAGAGTCTCAATTTGGTGTTTGTCCCATTTTGTGAAGTCTTGGTTGGTGAGCGGACCCCAGACCTCACAACCATAAAGCGCAATGGGCTCTATGACTGATTCAAGTATTTTTAGCCAAATCCTAATTGGTATGTTGAAATGTATGTTTCTTTTGATGGCATAGAATGCCCTTCTTGCCTTGTCTCTCAGATCGTTCACAGCTTTGTGGAAGTTACCTGTGGTGCTGATGTTTAGGCCAAGGTATGTATAGTTTTTTGTGTGCTCTAGGGCAACAGTGTCTAGATGGAATTTGTATTTGTGGTCCTGGTGACTGGACCTTTTTTGGAACACCATTATTTTGGTCTTACTGAGATTTACTGTCAGGGCCCAGGTCTGACAGAATCTGTGCATAAGATCTAGGTGCTGCTGTAGGCCCTCCTTGGTTGGTGACAGAAGCACCAGATCATCAGCAAACAGCAGACATTTGACTTCGGATTCTAGCAGGGGGAGGCCGGGTGCTGCAGACTTTTCTAGTGCCCTCGCCAATTCGTTGATATATATGTTGAAGAGGGTGGGGCTTAAGCTGCATCCCTGTCTAACCCCACGACCCTGTGTGAAGAAATGTGTGTGTTTTTTGCCAATTTTAACCGCACACTTGTTGTTTGTGTACATGGATTTTATAATGTCGTATGTTTTACCCCCAACACCACTTTCCATCAGTTTGTATAGCAGACCCTCATGCCAGATTGAGTCGAAGGCTTTTTTGAAATCAACAAAGCATGAGAAGACTTTGCCTTTGTTTTGGTTTGTTTGATTGTCAATTAGGGTGTGCAGGGTGAATACGTGGTCTGTTGTACGGTAATTTGGTAAAAAGCCAATTTGACATTTGCTCAGTACATTGTTTTCATTGAGGAAATGTACGAGTCTGCTGTTAATAATAATGCAGAGGATTTTCCCAAGGTTACTGTTGACACATATTCCACGGTAGTTATTGGGGTCAAATTTGTCTCCACTTTTGTGGATTGGGGTGATCAGTCCTTGGTTCCAAATATTGGGGAAGATGCCAGAGCAGATCTCTCTCCCCTCTCTTCTCTCTCTTCCTCTCTATATCTCTCCCCTCTCCCTTTACCTCTGTCTCTCTATTCCCCCTCATTCTACTCGTCCTTTTCCTCCATATCTTCATCTGATCATTTACTGGAACTCTCTCCTCTACCTTTCACTCTGCCCTTCTTTTCTCCCTCTTTTCTTTCTCTTCTTCTCTCCTCTCTTGCTCCTTTCCTTCTCATCCCTGTCTCCCCTACCTGCCTCTCTTCATCCTTGTCATGTCCTTCCATCTTCCTTATGCCTACACCTCACCCCCCCCTCCCTCCTTCCTTCCTTCCTCCCTCCCTCCCTCCCTCCCTCCCTCTGGCTCCCCTTCCCTCATTTCAAACTGAACGCCTCACTTGGTTGTTTTTTCTTCCTACAGTTTAACAACCCTGAATACAACACACACACACACACACTCTGGTGGAGAAATATCAAGTCTGATTTGAGCCTACAGTGGTGGTGATATTTTGTCAGGCTCCAGGGAGAATGCAGAACTCTTTTAAAGTCTATACATTGTTATTGGTCAAACTGTAGGAAGAAAAAACAACCAAGTGAGGCGTTCAGTTTGAAATGAGGGAAGGGGAGCCAGAGGGAGGGAGGGAGGGAGGGAGGGAGGGAAGGAAGGAAGGAGGGAGGGGGGGTGAGGTGTAGGCATAAGGAAGATGGAAGGACATGACAAGGATGAAGAGAGGCAGGTAGGGGAGACAGGGATGAGAAGGAAAGGAGCAAGAGAGGAGAGAAGAAGAGAAAGAAAAGAGGGAGAAAAGAAGGGCAGAGTGAAAGGTAGAGGAGAGAGTTCCAGTAAATGATCAGATGAAGATATGGAGGAAAAGGACGAGTAGAATGAGGGGGAATAGAGAGACAGAGGTAAAAGGGAGAGGGGAGAGATATAGAGAGGAAGAGAGAGAAGAGAGGGGAGAGAGATCTGCTCTGGCATCTTCCCCAATATTTGGAACCAAGGACTGATCACCCCAATCCACAAAAGTGGAGACAAATTTGACCCCAATAACTACCGTGGAATATGTGTCAACAGTAACCTTGGGAAAATCCTCTGCATTATTATTAACAGCAGACTCGTACATTTCCTCAATGAAAACAATGTACTGAGCAAATGTCAAATTGGCTTTTTACCAAATTACCGTACAACAGACCACGTATTCACCCTGCACACCCTAATTGACAATCAAACAAACCAAAACAAAGGCAAAGTCTTCTCATGCTTTGTTGATTTCAAAAAAGCCTTCGACTCAATCTGGCATGAGGGTCTGCTATACAAACTGATGGAAAGTGGTGTTGGGGGTAAAACATACGACATTATAAAATCCATGTACACAAACAACAAGTGTGCGGTTAAAATTGGCAAAAAACACACACATTTCTTCACACAGGGTCGTGGGGTTAGACAGGGATGCAGCTTAAGCCCCACCCTCTTCAACATATATATCAACGAATTGGCGAGGGCACTAGAAAAGTCTGCAGCACCCGGCCTCCCCCTGCTAGAATCCGAAGTCAAATGTCTGCTGTTTGCTGATGATCTGGTGCTTCTGTCACCAACCAAGGAGGGCCTACAGCAGCACCTAGATCTTATGCACAGATTCTGTCAGACCTGGGCCCTGACAGTAAATCTCAGTAAGACCAAAATAATGGTGTTCCAAAAAAGGTCCAGTCACCAGGACCACAAATACAAATTCCATCTAGACACTGTTGCCCTAGAGCACACAAAAAACTATACATACCTTGGCCTAAACATCAGCACCACAGGTAACTTCCACAAAGCTGTGAACGATCTGAGAGACAAGGCAAGAAGGGCATTCTATGCCATCAAAAGAAACATACATTTCAACATACCAATTAGGATTTGGCTAAAAATACTTGAATCAGTCATAGAGCCCATTGCGCTTTATGGTTGTGAGGTCTGGGGTCCGCTCACCAACCAAGACTTCACAAAATGGGACAAACACCAAATTGAGACTCTGCACGCAGAATTCTGCAAAAATATCCTCCGTGTACAACGTAGAACACCAAATAATGCATGCAGAGCAGAATTAGGCCGATACCCACTAATTATCAAAATCCAGAAAAGAGCTGTTAAATTCTACAACCACCTAAAAGGAAGCGATTCACAAACCTTCCATAACAAGCCATCACCTACAGAGAGATGAACCCGGAGAAGAGTCCCCTAAGCAAGCTGGTCCTGGGGCTCTGTTCACAAACACAAACACACACTACAGAGCCCCAGGACAGCAGCACAATTAGACCCAACCAAATCATGAGAAAACAAAAAGATAACTACTTAACACATTGGAAAGAATTAACAAAAAAACAGAGCAAACTAGAATGCTATTTGGCCCTACACAGAGA
>NW_022265798.1:313889-322675 GCF_002021735.2 Oncorhynchus kisutch | reverse complement strand
TAATGACTAATGTACTGACACACACACACACACACACACACACACACGACAGACCTGATGCATTGCCTCAGAAGTAATAATGTCCTGTGAAATAGGATTAAGACTTTGTTTTTGGTTTGGCCACAGAGTTGATCTTCTCTCATCTTGATCTCATCCAGAACATTCAATTTCACAATTAGTTGTTGTCATACAACATTGGGATATTGATTAGATGATGCTCTCTCATCAGAAATCTGGTGGGGTTTGAACTCTCTCTGTCTCTCTCTCTCGCTTCTCTCTCTTCCTCCTCCTCTCTCTCTCTCTCTCTCTCACTGTTCCTCCTCTCTCTTTCTTCCTCCTTCTCTGTCTCTCTCTCTCTCTTCCCTCTCTCTGTCTCTCTCTCTCCTCATCTCTCTCTTTTCCTCCTCTCTCTCTTTCTTCCTCCTCCCCTCTCTCCTCTCTCTCTCTCTCTCTCTCTGTTCCTCCTCTCTCTCTTTCTTTCCTCCTTCTCTGTCTCTCTCTCTCGCTCTCTTCTTCCTCCTCCTCTCCCTCTCTCTCTCTTCCCTCTCTCTGTCTCTCTCTCTCCTCATCTCTCTCTTTTCCTCCTCTCTCTCTTTCTTCCTCCTTCTCTCTCTCTCTCTCTTCCCCCTCTCTTTCTCTCTCTCTCTTTCTCATACAGAAGTCTAGTGGGGTTGAACTTATATTAACTCTGGAGAGAAAGAGGAAAAAGGAACCAGTGGGGAAAGGATCTGAACTGAGATGCAGAGTAGAACAGAGACAAGCATCATTCCGGATGCAAGTGTTTTGACAACATTGTAGCAACAGTTAAATGTGCGATTTAAAGTGAGGCTGGGTCTAGTCAGGTTATAGGATGGTGGTGTAGACAAGGGTGGTCTAGTCAGGTTATAGATGGTGGTGTAGATGAGGCTGGGTCTAGTCAGGTTATAGATAGTAGTGTCGATGAGGCTGGGTCTAGTCAGGTTATAGGATGGTGGTGTAGATGAGGCTGGGTCTAGTCAGGTTATAGATGGTGGTGTAGATGAGGCTGGGTCTAGTCAGGTTATAGATGGTGGTGTAGATGAGGCTGGGTCTAGTCATGTTATAGCTGGGGTTGTGTAGATGAGGATGGGTCTAGTCAGGTTATAGATGGGGGTGTAGATGAGGCCTGACCTAGTCATGTTATAGATGGTGGTGTAGATGAGGCTGGGTCTAGTCAGGTTATAGATGGTTGTGTAGATGAGGCTGGGTCATGTCAGGTTATCTAGATAGTAGTGCGATGAGGCTGGGTCTAGTCATGTTATAGATGGTGGTGTTAGATGAGGGCTTGGGGTCTAGTCAGGTTATAGATAGTAGTGTCGATGAGGCTGGGTCTAGTCATGTTATAGATGGTGGTGTCGATCGAGGCGGGTCTTGTCATGCTTTAGATAGTAGTGAGATGATGCTGGGTCTTGTCATGCTTTAGATGGTGGTGTAGATGATGCTGGGTCTTTTATGGGTCTGTTATGTGGGGCACCCTCTGCTTCCAGGGGGTTTTCATTGGGGTTGTGAAGGGCTTGCATTTTTTGGGGGTGTACCTGAGCTAGGAGATGTAGGTCACGAAGAACTGGGAGGGGGCTTGTCACAGGCAGTGGTGTCAAGACTGACCGGGTGGAGGGTTGGCTCCTGTCCAGGTGTCATATAGAGGGTTGCTGATAATCAATAACCTGATGGCATCTTCCCTTTGGCATAAACTGTCTGCTCGCAGACCTGCAACGCAAGCTGGTGGACTTTTTCTGGTTGGGCCATCACTGGCTGAGGGCGGCAGTGTTGTCCGTCCACGAAGGAGGACAGGGCCTGGCTGAACTGTAGAGCAGGGCGGCTGCTTTCAGGGCTGAAGGCGGTGCAGAGACTGCTGTACCATGCTGATGTCGGCGGAGGGAACCAGCATGCGCGCTGCTGAGGAGAGCTGGCGGATTAGGGTTTGGACCGGCAGCTGTTCCTCATGAAGCGGAGGGGCTGAGTACAGCAGGTCTCTCTGATTTTTACTCTGCAAGAGCTGAAAGGCCTTGCAGCTACTAAGGCCCACACGAGAAGGGGGGTTTGGAGCCTGGGCTGTGGGTGTGGGAGGAGCCTAACTTCCACAATCCACCCTGCAGAGTCGAATGATGGCAGTGGGTTTACTAAAGTTGGGTGACCTGCGGCTGCTCGGGAAGCAGGGGTGGAAAATCCCATTTAATCCTGGATCAACAATCAGGACTAATTAGGCTTGCTGTAGAGATTCCTGGAGGGGGTCCAGGAGGCACCATCTCAGCTGGTAAGGGGGTATTTGAGTGGCCAAAGGAGGGGTGGGCGGGGGGTGGCATCAATGTTTCCGCCACTGCAGGTGACGGCAGAAACTGGGGACTGGCAAGGAGGCCTGGAGGACACGATGGACTTCAACACTCCGAGCCTGGGGGAGTTTGAGGGGTGGGAGGTCCTCTACAACGTCTGCATGAAGGTGAGGAACATTAGGAGCCTAAATTAAGTGAAGTCACAACAGTGTAGGGGCTAGGTGGTGCTGAGAGTATGCTGGGTTTTGATGGAGGGGACTCTACAAAACCCCCAGTACCCACAGAGGGTTCTTCATGGATTCCTGGCCACTAATAGCTGGTTGGCACGGGTTGAACCGGGAGTCAGACAGGGTTGTCCTTTCTGTGTCATGACTATGAAACTGTGCATCATGTGTTTTCTGTGTGTGTCAGGTTAATGCCATGAATGTCTCTGTTGGAATGTCTGTGTGAGATGC
This sequence comes from Oncorhynchus kisutch, assembly GCF_002021735.2. NCBI lineage: Eukaryota > Metazoa > Chordata > Actinopteri > Salmoniformes > Salmonidae > Oncorhynchus > Oncorhynchus kisutch. The sequence goes on along the minus strand of NW_022265798.1, from coordinate 319,932 downwards.
TGGGGTTGGAGTTTACTGTCGGGATGTTTTTAATTGGATTGTCTCTGTTGGAATGTCTGTGTGAGAGGCTGGGGTTGGAGTTTACTGTCGGGATGTTTATAATTGAATGTCTCTGTTGGAATGTCTGTGTGAGAGGCTGGGGTTGGAGTTTACTCTCGGGATGTTTTTAATTGAATGTCTCTGTTGGAATGTCTGTGTGAGAGGCTGGGGTTGGAGTTTACTGTCGGGATGTTTTTAATTGGATGTCTCTGTTGGAATGTCTGTGTGAGAGGCTGGGGTTGGAGTTTACTGTCGGGATGTTTATAATTGAATGTCTCTGTTGGAATGTCTGTGTGAGAGGCTGGGGTTGGAGTTTACTGTCGGGATGTTTTTAATTGAATGTCTCTGTTGGAATGTCTGTGTGAGAGGCTGGGTTGGAGTTTACTGTCGGGATGTTTTTTAATTGAATGTCTCTGTTGGAATGTCTGTTGTGAGAGGCTGGGGTTGGAGTTTACTGTCGGGATGTTTTTAATTGAATGTCTCTGTTGGAATGTCTGTGTGAGAGGCTGGGGTTGGAGTTTACTGTCGGGATGTTTTTAATTGAATGTCTCTGTTGGAATGTCTGTGTGAGAGGCTGGGGTTGGAGTTTACTGTCGGGATGTTTTTAATTGAATGTCTCTGTTGGAATGTCTGTGTGAGAGGCTGGGGGTTGGAGTTTACTGTCGGGATGTTTTTAATTGAATGTCTCTGTTGGAATGTCTGTGTGAGAGGCTGGGGTTGGAGTTTTACTGTCGGGATGTTTTTAATTGAATGTCTCTGTTGGAATGTCTGTGTGAGAGGCTGGGGTTGGAGTTTACTGTCGGGATGTTTTTAATTGAATGTCTCTGTTGGAATGTCTGTGTGAGAGGCTGGGGTTGGAGTTTACTGTCGGGATGTTTTTAATTGGATGTCTCTGTTGGAATGTCTGTGTGAGAGGCTGGGGTTGGAGTTTACTGTCGGGATGTTTTTAATTGGATGTCTCTGTTGGAATGTCTGTGTGAGAGGCTGGGGTTGGAGTTTACTGTCGGGATGTTTTTAATTGGATGTCTCTGTTGGAATGTCTGTGTGAGAGGCTGGGGTTGGAGTTTACTCTCGGGATGTTTTTAATTGGATGTCTCTGTTGGAATGTCTGTGTGAGAGGCTGGGGTTGGAGTTTACTCTCGGGATGTTTTTAATTGAATGTCTCTGTTGGAATGTCTGTGTGAGAGGCTGGGGTTGGAGTTTACTGTCGGGATGTTTTTAATTGAATGTCTCTGTTGGAATGTCTGTGTGAGAGGCTGGGGTTGGAGTTTACTGTCGGGATGTTTTTAATTGAATGTCTCTGTTGGAATGTCTGTGTGAGAGGCTGGGGTTGGAGTTTACTGTCGGGATGTTTTTAATTGAATGTCTCTGTTGGAATGTCTGTGTGAGAGGCTGGGGTTGGAGTTTACTGTCGGGATGTTTTTAATTGAATGTCTCTGTTGGAATGTCTGTGTAAGAGGCTGGGGTTGGAGTTTACTGTCGGGATGTTTTTAATTGAATGTCTCTGTTGGAATGTCTGTGTGAGAGGCTGGGGTTGGAGTTTACTGTCGGGATGTTTTTAATTGAATGTCTCTGTTGGAATGTCTGTGTGAGAGGCTGGGGTTGGAGTTTACTGTCGGGATGTTTTTAATTGAATGTCTCTGTTGGAATGTCTGTGTGAGAGGCTGGGGTTGGAGTTTACTGTCGGGATGTTTTTAATTGAATGTCTCTGTTGGAATGTCTGTGTGAGAGGCTGGGGTTGGAGTTTACTGTCGGGATGTTTTTAATTGAATGTCTCTGTTGGAATGTCTGTGTGAGAGGCTGGGGTTGGAGTTTACTGTCGGGATGTTTTTAATTGGATGTCTCTGTTGGAATGTCTGTGTGAGAGGCTGGGGTTGGAGTTTACTGTCGGGATGTTTTTAATTGGATGTCTCTGTTGGAATGTCTGTGTGAGAGGCTGGGGTTGGAGTTTACTGTCGGGATGTTTTTAATTGGATGTCTCTGTTGGAATGTCTGTGTGAGAGGCTGGGGTTGGAGTTTACTGTCGGGATGTTTTTAATTGAATGTCTCTGTTGGAATGTCTGTGTGAGAGGCTGGGGTTGGAGTTTACTGTCGGGATGTTTTTAATTGAATGTCTCTGTTGGAATGTCTGTGTGAGAGGCTGGGGTTGGAGTTTACTGTCGGGATGTTTTTAATTGAATGTCTCTGTTGGAATGTCTGTGTGAGAGGCTGGGGTTGGAGTTTACTGTCGGGATGTTTTTAATTGAATGTCTCTGTTGGAATGTCTGTGTGAGATGCTGGGGTTGGAGTTTACTGTCGGGATGTTTTTAATTGAATGTCTCTGTTGGAATGTCTGTGTGAGAGGCTGGGGTTGGAGTTTACTGTCGGGATGTTTTTAATTGAATGTCTCTGTTGGAATGTCTGTGTGAGAGGCTGGGGTTGGAGTTTACTGTCGGATGTTTTAATTGGATGTCTCTGTTGGAATGTCTGTGTGAGAGGCTGGGGTTGGAGTTTACTGTCGGGATGTTTTTAATTGAATGTCTCTGTTGGAATGTCTGTGTGAGAGGCTGGGGTTGGAGTTTACTGTCGGGATGTTTTTAATTGAATGTCTCTGTTGGAATGTCTGTGTGAGAGGCTGGGGTTGGAGTTTACTGTCGGGATGTTTTTAATTGGATGTCTCTGTTGGAATGTCTGTGTGAGAGGCTGGGGTTGGAGTTTACTGTCGGGATGTTTTTAATTGAATGTCTCTGTTGGAATGTCTGTGTGAGAGGCTGGGGTTGGAGTTACTGTCGGGATGTTTTTAATTGGATGTCTCTGTTGGAATGTCTGTGTGAGAGGCTGGGGTTGGAGTTTACTGTCGGGATGTTTATAATTGAATGTCTCTGTTGGAATGTCTGTGTGAGAGGCTGGGGTTGGAGTTTACTGTCGGGATGTTTTTAATTGGCGTACAGATATTCAAATAAGGAGAAGGCCAAATGTGTGTTGTTGAGTTTTCTGTTTGCTATTTGGCTAACAAGGAGGATCGGGGTCAAAGGTTGGGGGGAAAACAGACCAATAAATATTATTTATTAATGGGATGGTCTCTGCGCGCCTTAGGGTGGTTATTTGAGTTATATTCAATTATAAACAGCGTGGAAATGTTTCAGGAGATATGCTGTTTCGGGGAGGGGGGCTGTTTGTACAGGAAGATGGGTTAGATGTAAACGGTTGTAGAAGTGGTGAGGTTTTGGTTATTGTGATGTTGTGTTGTATCGTGGGGTAAAGGGCAAGGTGAGTATGTATCATAGGGGTTATTTGTTTTCTAAAGGGGGGGGGGTTGAGGATTTAGGAAATAAAATGAGGATGCATCATTAAATAAGAGACAAAAAGTTTATGTCTCTCTCTCTCTCTCTTTCTCTCTCTGTCTCTCTCTCTTTCTCTCTCTCTCTGTCTCTCTCTCTCTCTCTCTCTCTCTCTCTCTCTCTCTCTCTCTCTGTGTCTCTGTGTCTCTCTCTCTCTCTGTCTCTCTCTCTCTCTCTCTCTATCTCTTTCTCTTTCTCTTTCTCTCTCTCTCTCTCTCTCTCTCTCTCTCTCTCTCTCTCTCTCTCTCTCTCTCTCTCTCTCTCTGTGTCTCTGTGTCTCTCTCTCTCTCTCTCTCTCTCTATCTCTCTCTCCCCCAAACATACTCATTTGGTGGAGTAACTAGTTTTGTTTTGAAATGGCAGATTTTTACCTGATATTATTAGAATGGTGACAGTGCCAACACACACACAAAGGGCATCAAAAAACCCACAGTTATTTCATCAAAAACGTGTCATCTGACATCTGTTTCCGTAATTAATGGAAAAGGTGAATTATCAGGACCTTTAGTTTCAGATGCTCAAAATGTAAACAAATCAGATTCTAATGTACCAAACAAAAAAACAAGAAAAACAACAAATCACTGCATCCAATGTCCCAGAGCCAATGAGACACTGCTGTTTGGACAGACTTTGACCAGAGCCAATGAAACACTGATGTTTGTAAGGACTTTGACCAGAGCCAATGAGACACTGATGTTTGTAAGGACTTTGACCAGAGCCAATGAGACACAGCCTGATGTTTGGACAGACTTTGACCAGAGCCAATGAGACACTGATGTTTGTAAGGACTTTGACCAGAGACAATGAGACACAGCCTGATGTTTGGACAGACTTTGACCAGAGCCAATGAGACACAGCCTGATGTTTGGACAGACTTTGACCAGAGCCAATGAGACACTGATGTTTGTAAGGACTTTGACCAGAGCCAATGAGACACAGCCTGATGTTTGGACAGACTTTGACCAGAGCCAATGAGACACAGCCTGATGTTTGGACAGACTTTGACCAGAGCCAATGAGACAGCCTGATGTTTGGACAGACTTTGACCAGAGCCAATGGGACACTGATGTTTTGAAAGACTTTGACCAGAGCCAATGAGACACAGCCTGATGTTTGGAAACACTTTGATCAGAGCCAATGAGACACAGGCTGATGTTCGGACAGACTTTGACCAGAGCCAATGGGACACTGATGTTTTGAAAGACTTTGACCAGAGCCAATGAGACACAGCCTGATGTTAGGAAACACTTTGATCAGAGCCAATGAGACACAGCCTGATGTTTGGACAGACTTTGATCAGAGCCAATGGGACACAGCCTGATGTTTGGACAGACTTTGATCAGAGCCAATGAGACACAGCCTGATGTTTGGACAGACTTTGATCAGAGCCAATGAGACACAGCCTCATGTTTGGACAGACTTTGATCAGAGCCAATGGGACACAGCCTGATGTTTGGACAGACTTTGACCAGAGCCAATGAGACACAGCCTGATGTTTGGACAGACTTTGATCAGAGCCAATGGGACACTGATGTTTGGACAGACTCTTACTATAGACAACCTCAGTAGGTATGAATCTCGGGTGCTTTAATGTGTAGGCACCTTTGATGAGAACCTTTGAAAGGTGTTGCAATGTCTGTTGCTACATTCCAAATTAATTGGGGTAGTTACTATGTGATTTCATCAGATGAGTGTGTTTCTCTGCACAACTTTCCCTGTGATGCGTTACCTTAGAAACCCACTGTCTGTGATGCGTTACCTTAGAAACCTACTGTCTGCGATGCTTTACCTTAGAAACCCACTGTCTGTGATGCGTTACCTTAGAAACCCACTGTCTGTGATGCGTTACCTTAGAAACCCACTGTCTGTGATGCGTTACCTTAGAAACCTACTGTCTGTGATGCTTTACCTTAGAAACCCACTGTCTGTGATGCTTTACCTTAGAAACCCACTGTCTGTGATGCTTTACCTTAGAAACCCACTGTCTGTGATGCTTTACCTTAGAAACCCACTGTCTGTGATTTGTTACCTTAGAAACCTACTGTCTGCGATGCTTTACCTTAGAAACCCACTGTCTGTGATGCCTGGTTCTGCCCTGTAGAAACCCACTGTCTGTGATGCGTTACCTTAGAAACCCACTGTCTGTGATGCCTGGTTCTGCCCTGTAGAAACCCACTGTCTGTGATGCCTGGTTCTGCCCTGTAGAAACCCACTGTCTGTTATGCCTGGTTCTGCCCTGTAGAAACCCACTGTCTGTGATGCCTGGTTCTGCTCTTTAGAAACCCATTGTCTGTGACGCCTGGTTCTGCCCTGTAGAAACCCACTGTCTGTGATGCCTGGTTCTGCCCTGTAGAAACCCACTGTCTGTGATGCCTGGTTCTACCCTGTAGAAACCCGCTGTCGGTGATGCCTGGTTCTGCCCTGTAGAAACCCACTGTCTGTGATGCCTGGTTCTGCCCTGTAGAATCCCATTGTCTGTGATGCCTGGTTCTGCCCTGTAGAAACCCACTGTCTGTGATGCGTTACCTTAGAAACCCACTGTCTGTGATGCGTTACCTTAGAAACCCACTGTCTGTGATGCCTGGTTCTGCCCTGTAGAAATCCACTGTCTGTGATGCGTCACCTTAGAAACCCACTGTCTGTGATGCGTTACCTTAGAAACCCACTGTCTGTGATGCGTTACC